>NC_077230.1:136720369-137020369 GCF_027887165.1 Monodelphis domestica | reverse complement strand
TATGACAGTGGATAGGATCAAGGACTTGTAGTCAAGAGGAATTATCTTCATATTATGCATCAGACATTTGGTGGTTGAGTAGCCCTAGGAAAGTCAATTAATGCCCCTAGATCTCATTTTTTCTTTCAAAAAATGAGGTTAGAGTTCACCTTTACATTCTCTTCTAGCTCTAAGTCTAGTACTTAGACTAACTCCAAATTCAATGCTCTTGTGGAAAGAGATGGAGTTCAGACCTGTAATTCCATTGGTATGAGAAATTTCTAGCATAGAAACTCCCCCACTGATAGAGATCAACAGCTCCTGGAATGTATAAGCTTAGAGAGTTGCCCTGAGCAGAGGTGTGGAACATAGGCTACTGCTACAACACTTCTAGTGTTAGGAAATAACTACCAAAATAAATAAAAATACATTAAGGCATAAATAATGTTATTGTGTGGTTGTTTGAGTCAATATGCACCCACAGGGATCCTTACATAAGGCTGTGTCCCCCATTTTTTTTTTAGTTTAACACCACTGACCCAAAGCACTGAAGTTAAGAGACAGGGGTAATGGGATAACAAGAGGAAAAGTAGCTTGTGCATGACCATATAATTTGTGTTGAAAGCAGAATTGGAACCCCAGTTTTCCTGACACCAACCTCTCTCTTCCCTCACTATTCACTGCTGATTCTCATTCAGGGTCTATTCTATTATAATCAAAATATGAAATTTAGAAGAGAAGAAACTTCAAAGAAAATATGAAGTTTAGGATATATGACAAATTCAGGAGCTATATAAGTCCTTAACCTCACCAGTACAAAGGAACTGGGGTGAAATTTAACAGAGACATCTTGAAAGCAGTTGGCTTTGTGGGCTTCAGTCATGATGAAGATAAGTTAAGCTTTTAAGTACTCTGTTATCATCAGAAATTATATGAGGAAGTAACATAGTCTTTCTTGAGTTTAAGACTTAAATATTCACAGAGGTTTGAATTAAATATCGTCTTTGAGTTTAAGAAAATATACATATATTTAAGTTTAAGTCACTATATCTACTTCAAATACTGTAGCCCTTTAGAATTTTGTCTTTTTGAAACTGTGATTTCTTTTATAGGTTTTGCAAGCACATGTGCACACACGCAGGTTGGCAGAAATATATGTATATATTTTTTTAATTTGTGCTGACATATTTTGTTTTTACATCCCTTTAATTTCCAAATTAGGGCAATGAGCTGGCACGGTGCAGAGAGAGGCAGAGACAGGGACAGACAGAGAAAGACATAAAGAAAGAAAGAAAGACAGAGACAGAGAGGGAGGGAAGGAGAGAGGGAGAGAGAAAGTTCAATACAACTAATCAACATGTCAACTAAGTCTAACTGTGAATGAGGGGATGATCAAGAGCAAAGAGAAAATCTGAAGTTTGAAGAGATGCTTCAGAAGGGGGGCAAATGGAACCTTCATGGGACCTGCTGGGAATGGGAGAGTTCCATCAAGATTCAAAAAGCAGTTGGAGCCAGAGAGAATTTCTTCTTCTTATCTGAGACTCTCTGTGCAGTGCTCCACTCTTAGTCACTCACCTCTGTCGAGAAGGAAAGGACATGGCTATCCTATCCTCTTCTTCCAGGCAAGATTGATCACTATAATTATACCATTTAATTCTAGGGTCTGGACATTTTTGTGGCTGAAATTATGAATTGTATTATTTTCCTCGTTCTACTTACTTCATTTTGCATCAGTTCATATGACTTCCATACTTCTGTAATATAATATTCTATTATAGTCATGAACCATAATCTTTTTAACAACTTTCCATTTAAGATTTTATGTGATAATCCATATATAACCCAGTGGAATTGCTTGTCAGCTCTGGGAGGGGGAAGGAAGAAAATATGAATCCTGTAACCATGAAAAAAATATTTTAAAATAAAATTATATATTTTTAAAAATTCTCCATTTAGTGGACTTCTTTGTTTTTTTCCAGTTCTTTGCCACCACAAAATGTGCTGCCATAAATATCTGAGTGTATACTGGACTTTTCTTTCTTTGATTTCTTTGGTGTATGTAGTAGGCTTCCCCACCCCATCCCCAAATACCATCTATTAGGGCCTTTTTTTTTTTATACCTTGGAAGCAATATTCATTGCCCCTTAACAGGGCTATGAGTTAGCTGGCACATGGGGCTATTTAAAGTAAACCAAAAGGAGTTTCTTTTAGTCACTGCTGTCACTCTGTATGCTTTCACAGCACAATTAAATAAAAGTTACCAGTGGCCGATTGATCACTGGAAATCTGCTTGCTTGCAAAATGGGAAGAATTTGAACTACATATTTATTGCAGATTCAAAGAGTGAAATGCTTTTCTGTTTCCTTAATGATTTTTAACTTTAAGGTAAAGTCAAATATTCACATGGGGGGAGAAAAATCCATAGCTCTCAGAACTGACAGAAAACACATAGGCTTAGAGAAAATCATGCTGAGCACTGTAGTGCAGCTATATATCTAGGGAAAATCCAATATATTGGATAGTTCTCCTTAGAATAGCATCTGTTAGTTTTGGTTGAATGAACTAAGCTTGTTCTTTAAAAAAAAAATAAAAGGCAACACACAATGACAAAATTTGGGATCATGCAGCATGGAGCGCTCTGAGAAGCCACTCCTTCCAACTGTTTTCCTTGAATACAGAGTACAATGCCAAGGAAAGGCTCCAATACTACGTGGTCCAGGCTTGCAGAAAGAATGCTACATTCCCCAAGCCACTAATGCAATTCAGGAACAGAGCTGAATTCTCAGTGCACAACTGACTATGACAAAATATGACAAACAAACGGAAGAGAGGTGCTCAGTCAGAATGGAGAAGAACTCTGAATAAAGAAACCATGTCCTATGGGTGAGAGTTGAAAGAACTGGGAATTTTTAGTCTGGAGAAGGGAATATTGTGGGAATATATGTGCTATTTATCTTTATCTACATCACAGGTTGTTAAGCAAGAAAAGAATAGGTGTGGTTTTGCATGCTTTCATTCATACCATAGAATCACAGAATTTCAGAGTTGATAGCAGTCATCTAGTCCACCATATATATGAAAATAATCCCTACTATAACATAACCAAAAAAAAAATGTTTATCTAGCCCAACAGAGGATTTCAAATTGAAACCTACTGCCATACACACACATACATAAATCACCTTCTGAAGTAGCCTATTACACAGTTGGACAGTTCTAAATTTTAGAATGGTGCAATGGTTATAGTGCTGTGCCTAGGATCAGAAAAACCTGAGTTTAAATCTGGTCCCAAGTACTTACAAGCTGTGTGACCTTGTACAAATCACTTAACTTATTTGCCTCCGTTTGCCCATCTGTAAAATGAGCTGGAAAAGAAAATGACAAACTCTTCCAGTATCTATGCTGTAAAATCAAAATTAATATATAACTTCAAATATTATATTTTATAAGATTTATTAATAATCACTAGAAGTAAAGGAATACAAAGGTAACAAAATAAAACCATGTGTCCATGGCTAATCTACCTGCTCAAATAGCCTTCTCCACCAATGTCCAGACCAGGATAGCCAAGGAAGACCACCCTATTTATCTCCTGTTTACGTTAGCACATAATGACAGGAAGTCAGTGGGCTCCTGGGAAATGTAGTTCAAAGGCGCAAGTTTCCCAATTACACAATGCCAAGAAGAGTCAGACACAACTAAAATGACTGAACAACAAATTTTAGTAAGTTTTTTTCTTATATTAAATTTTTATATGAAGTTCTTATATTAAATTGATATAAAGTTCTCATATAAAATTTGCCTCTTACAGATCATGACACTATGATACAGTGTGTTAACTATCCTTCCCAGCTTGGTATCATCTGCAATATGATGAGCCTTCCATCTATACCTTTATCCAAATCACTGCCTATGAAATGGCACAAGGCCAAGCAAATTCCTAGGTCCTTCCACTGGAATCCTCTTGCAAAGCTAACTTTAACCTGCTAACTAACAATTATTCTTAGAATTTGGTCTTTCAACCATTTCCAGATCTATCCACGTGTATTACTATTATTCCCCATCTCTCTATATTTTTAATAAAAGTAAATGCAATACTTTATCAAATACTTTGCTAAAATTTATGTTAACAACACGTATAACATTCTCCTGACCTACCTACCAGTTTAATAAACCTGTCAAAACAAAGAATTAAGATTCATCTGACATGATCCGTTCTTCATGAAGTTATAATGGCTCTTTGTAATCTTTATATCCTTAGCCAGATGTTTGTGTAGCCCTTCCTTCAAACTGTCAGGGATTAATTGCAAAATCCCTCTGTTGAAAAATGGGTCACTTATCATGACAATGTAAAGTTGGGACCAGGAGGTACAATCTTACACCTGAGGGAAGTCTTAAGTTTTGGGGTCACAGAGGTAGATTCTTGCACTCTCCAGGTGGAGGCAAGCTTGATCACAAAAAAAAAATCTCCTCATAGTGAGCTATTCAATTAAAACTGGAAGTTAGTAGCCTGGTGTGGGAGGGAGATTGGTGGGGAGGGGCTACTATATTTTCTAACCATCTCTGTAATGATTAGTTGTAGAATTTTCTCTGGAAAGAAGGAAAGCACACTGATCTATAGCTTGCAGCCTCTGCTATAGGCCCTTTTTTGAAAAAAATGGAAGATTGGTTCCTCATTCACTGATTGTGACTTAGCAATCACATCAGTTAGTTTTTTTCAATACTCAAAGAAATAATACATTGACATCAAGGACTTGAATTCCTCTATGGCTAGGACAATTAGATGGTCTCTTAAATTTTTCTTACTTATCTTGGGTAACAACTCAAAGTTTGCCATTTATTTCTTGTCATTTCCAGGAAAAAAGGTTATTTTTCTTGTCAGAGAATAGAAAGGCAAAGTAAGAATTGAACCCTCTTCCTATTGTCCTGTCTTACTCTAAGCAGCAATTCTGTTCTTTCATTGATCCCACTCTTTGTCCCAACATAGTTCAAAGAACTCTCCAAACACTTTTTCTTTTTGCTGGCCTTAGTTTCTTACACCAGCTTCAACTTATTCTCTATTTTAGCACTTGTGATATTTCCATTCTATTCCTTCCAATATTCCATTCCTTTAATATTCTATTCTATTTCATGCTCTTATATTTGTTCTCTATTGCCTGTCCTTGCTTGCCAATTTCTCTAAATCTTTTTAAAAAAAAAGCTAAGTTGGTTTGTGAGTTTTCAGGACATCCCCATGAGTATCATCAAACAACTCTTGATTTTCTTTCTCATTTGAGTTGTTGAATTTTAAAAGCTGTATGTAATGGCGATTCACAATTTCATATGAGGTACTTTTTTCTATACTTTTAGTGTAGAAATGCTCACTTTTATTCAAGCTTTTCATGTTTATAATAATAAAAAGAGAAAATTTCAAAAAAAAAAGAAAGGAAAATTATTCCCTACTCCCCTTTGATAACTCAGTGGGTAGACATTAGTGGTCAGGTTAATTTTTTTCCTTTGCTCCAAGGAAATATGCCAATAAAATCTCCAGATCTTTCTCTAACAAACTACTGCAGATCAACCCCACCCCAGCTTAATCTCATCAATAAGGGCAAATAAGCCTTCAGAGGGCAGAGAAGCTCAATTTCCAACACCCTTCCCCCACAGACTGATCTGAGAACCTTGCTGACTGAGCTCCAAGAGGCAAAGGCTGCAATAAACTACAGGCAACAACCTTAACCACAGGGCAAGAAGCCCAGGTCCTTCTCAGTTTCTGCTGTCAGCTGGGGAAGATCAGACTACCTGATCGAATAGCAGAACAGAGCAGAAACCCTTTCAGGACAGAACAGCCCAAACTCACAGGTCCAGCACAAAATGAGAGGAGCAAGACTATAGGCAACTACTGGGGGGGGGGGAAGAATGGGGAAATATGAGTAAACAACAGAAAAAAGAAAAAAGAAATTTCAATCAACCACTTCTATCCAGGCAATGGACAAAGAGCAAATGAAACAGAGGAAGATCAAGGAACACCAAGCAAAAACACAGAAACTCCATCAAATTGAACACAGTCTTTGGAAGAACTCAAAATACAATTCAAAAAAACAATTAAGACAGACAGAAGACAACTGGTAAAAGAACATAAAAAGCAAAATAAATCATCTAGAAACAGAAAATAGTGTCTTAAAAGTCAAAATTAATCAGCTTGGAAATGAGGCAAAAAAGATGAAAGATGAGGTAAAGAAAATGAAAGATGAGCTCCAAAGAAAATCAGACCAGAAGGAGAAGGATGACCAAAAAAGCCAGGGATGAAATTCAGTCTTTAAAAACTAGAATACAACAACTAGAAGCAGGCAGCAGGAAACTATAAAACAAAATCAAAAGAATGAAAAAATTGAGGAAAATATGAAACACCTCATCCACAAAACAGAAGATTTAGAAAACAGGTCCAGGATAGACAACTTAAGAATCACTGGTCTACTGGAAGATGATGACAAAAGAAAAAGCCTGGACATCATGCTATAGGAAATTATCCAAGAAAACTGCCCCCAAATTCAAGAGCAAGAGGGAAAAGTGGAGATTGAAAGAACACACAGATCACCTCCTATACTTAATCCCCAACTGGCAACACCCAGGAATGTTATAGCCAAATTCAAGAACTACCAAACCAAGGAAAAAATATCACAAGCTGTTAAGAAGAAGTCATTCAGATACCATGGAACTACATTGAGGCTAACACAGGATCTGACTGCATCTACACTGAAGGACCGAAAGGCATGGAATATGATATTCTGGAAAGCAAGGGAACTAGGTCTACAACCAAGAATCAACTACCAAGCAAAACTGACTATATTCTGGTGGGGGAAAGTATGGTCATTTAATAAAATAGAAGACTTCCAGGCATTCATAAAGAAAAGACCAGACGTGAACAGAATATTTGATGCCCAAACATAGAACTCAAGAGAATCACCAAAAGATAATTAAGAGAGGGTAAAAACAAACAAACAAAAAAACAACAACTTTTTTTAAGGGACCCAATAAGTAAAAATGATATGTATCCCTACAAGAAAATAGGATATTGTTAACTCTCAAAAATTGTTATTATCACCTTAGTAGGTAGAAGAATGATATTTAGAGGGAACAGTGACAATCTATATAGGATGAAATGTCAAGACATAAATATGTATATAGATATATGTATGCACAAATTTATATATATATATGTATATATATATATAACTAGAGGTAATAAAAAGAGGTTAATACTAAGAGAAATGGGAAAAAAACAAAATGGAGTAAGTTTGTATGTCATAAAGATGCACATGGGAGTGGGGGAGAACATCAATACACTGGAAGGGTAAAGAGGTTGAAGATAGGAAATTCTTAATTCTTACACGCACTGAAATTGACTCAAAGAGGGAAGAACAGTCAAATCCAATGGGGCAGAGAATTGATTTGTGCCCTATAGAGAAGTAGAAGAGTAACAAATGGACTGGTGGGGAGGGAAGCAATACAATGGTGGGGGGTAGTTTAAAAAGACTGTAAAGAAAATAAGAGAGGAATAAGAAGGGGGGAGGTAGAAAGGGAAGCAAAAAGACATCAAACTAACTGTGGACATCCAGCTACAGCATTCCCTCTAAGGCCACTTTACTTAGCTTACACTCAAAGACCAGGTCCTCTGTTTTCTACGCATAACACAGTGAATAATAGAGTTATTTTACTATCATAGTTCATGAACATCTGTTTGGTACTTCTCATTAATAATCAGTCAAAAGTTAGTATTAGGGGGCAGCTGGGTGGCTCAATGGATAAAAGCAGGTCTAGAGGTCCTGGGTTCAAATCTGGCCTCAGACACTTTCCAGCTGTGTGACCCTGGGCAAGTAATTTAACTCCCTTTGCCAAGCCCTTAATGCTCTTTTGCTGTGGATCTAAATAGGAAGGTAAGGGTTTTGGTTGTTTTTTTGTTTTTAAGTCACTATTAGCTCTTATCTAATAGTATCGTATGAACATTTGGCAGAAAATATTCTTTCCATAATTCTGAGGTTTACTCATCCATTAGAATATTCGGCTCAAACTTAAAGACTAGAAGTAAATGGTGGTAAAGCATACATATAAAATATCAGTGTAGCCAAGGGCAAGTCATCATTCCTGGTACTTCATAATCTGGATGAGCTTCCTTTCTTGTTAGAGGTCTCACAAAACTCCATTCTTCTAGGGAGGCTGCTCATGCAGGAGCCTTTTCCTTTCTCGAGTTGACTGTCAGAACTTCCCCCAAAGGGTCACACTCTCTTGAGGCTACCTCTTCCTTAGGCTGTCGCTCTGAGTTCATGGGTCACCATTTCCGTCAGAATATCATTTCTTATTCATCTAATAGCTCAAGTAACATGTCCATTGGGGAGAAGACAGATTCCTATCCCCACCCCAGAAAAGTGGAAAAAAAACGTACTCCTAAGTCTATATTTCTCTCTCCTAAAGAGTTAGTTTCCTTTCAATATAGACCCAAAGGACACAGCTGATTCAGCCAATTACAAAAAGATTCCTATGTGATTTACAATGACCAGGACCCTATAATCCTTTTATATTGATTAAAGATTTACACGTGCATTACTGTGAGGGTACAGGAAAATTCCTTAACACTTACTTTATACTTTATGTTGACATCCTGGATGTACCACAATTGCAGGAATTGACTATTCATTCAGTTTTTTTTCCTATAATAATTATATTACTATTAAAAAGTTGCCGACTAATCTTTAGCTTAAGATTGTGCAGGAAGAAGGTGGATAATGCAGGAAATTATATAAAATTATTCTGGAGGAGAGAATCCAAAATACACTTGGGTTCCTTGTTACAAATTTGTCTAGGGCCAGTCTTGCTAGTAAAAGATGGAACATGATATTGTATTATAGAAAGAGACGTAGATATAGAGTATGAAACAAGGAGTCATTGACCTGAGTTTTCATCTTGGTTCTGCCACTTATTACTTGTGTGACCTTGAGTAAGTCTCCTAACCTCTATGCAATTCAGTTTCCTCATCTAACTAGTTGGCCTTTAAGTCTAGTTCTAGTTCCCGATATATGGTTCTATTATCTTTAAAAACTTTGAAGTATGATTAAAGAAAAAGTAAATAGATTCTTTTCACTAATATAGGATTCATGACATTAGTTCCTGCCATATAACATTGACCAAAAAAACATTCAGCATCTTGGAGCCTCATTTTCCACATCTGTGACATAAAAAAAAGTTCGACTAAATGATCCAACTCTTTTGGATACCCTCCAGTTCTCATATCCTAGAATTCAATAATATTTTGAGGAAGTAAACTTTGGAAACATCATCCTCCTTCATGCAGAGTGGCATTAATTCATTATTTTAAAGTCCCATCAAAAATGAATGTGACAGAGATATGAGGTTTTGGGTTTTTTTTTTGTTTGTTGTTTTTGTGGGGAGGAGGGAGGAAAGGGAACTATAGGCTATTTCTTTAGCTAAATTCTCTTTCCTGTACAATCTTTTACAAAAGCCAGCAAAATTTCCAGCAAAACTTTCCAGTGAAAAATCAGGGTAAGGAAAAGATTTTTGCTTCCCCCAGCCCCAAACTTCCCAAACAAGCTGAGTAAGAGACACCACTTTTCTGATAGCACCCATTTCACCTCATTTAAAGATAACAAATGAGAGAGACACTATCCTAATGGGAATCAGACTGCTGAGGCAATTAATTATTTTCCCTGATTCCTACTCGGCCAGACTAGCCTAAGAAATAGACCAACTTCTCCTGTTGAGTATAACTTCCTGGAATAGCAGCAACCTAACAATTTCAAATGCGGAATCAGAGACCAGCACTAGGAGCAATGGTCAAAAGCTGCAGAGGGACCGTTTTCAGTGTGACAGAAAGGAAAACTTCCTGATAATTAGAACTATCTAAAGGTAGATGATGATTAATGTACTTCATTTGGATAGAGCCCCCATAGCAACTCATCTGGGAAATTCTTAGGTCATCTAAAGTACATTCCTCACACAAAAACTGCAAGACAAAAACCATCCATGATAAAAAAAAAAGTAAAACGTTTATCTGTAAATAAAAAAGGGGAACCCCCACCTCTCTTTGTCTCTCTCTCTCTTTCTCTCTCTGTCCCTCTCTCTCTCTTTGTCTCTCTCTGTCTCTCTCTGTCCCTCTCTCTGTCTCTCTGTCTGTCTGTCTCTCTGTCTCTGTCTCTCTCTGTCTCTCTCTCTCTGTTTTTGTCTTTGTCTCTGTTCCTCCCCCTGCCCCAACCCATCCTCTTCTCTGTTTCTTTCTGCCATATATTCTTATATTTGTTGTGTCCCACATTAGAATGCAAGCTCCTTGCTGTGTTTGCCTACCCAGGGTCCAGCACAACACATTGTAGTTGCTTAATAAATGCTTGCGGATGGCAGTGAGCAGCTTCCTATTAATAAAATATTGCATGTCTTCCCTTTTTTTTTCCCCAATGTTTTCCTTTTTCTAAACTAATTCCAAAAGGAAGGCAAATAAATTAGGCAACTGAATAGTGCTATGAGGGGGTGGAAGAACTCTTGATTTCAAGATCTGTCTCAGATATGGCCAGCACTTGGTGCTTAGAACAGAGTGGGCATTCACTAAGTGGGTTTCATTTAACTGATCCTGAGCAAATCCCTTAACCCTAGCTTCAGTTTCCCCATCTGTATAATAGGAGTAATAAAGCAGAGATTTGGTAAGGATCAGCTGAAATCACATAGTTAAAGGACTCAGAAAACCTTACCATGCTCTCTGAATGCTAGCTATCTTAACAAGTTTGCTCTTCTTCCTCTACATCATTTCATTCCCTCAGCAGCTTTGGTCTCTGGATCAGCTCCCTCTCAAGAGTGAGAGTCATTCTGTAGGTATCTTACCCTCCAACACTCCAAAGACCCAAGAGGACTCCCTAGATAACACCTTGCACAGATGGATTATCTGCATCTTTAATGGAACCCGCCCGGTGAGAACAATATATTTGTGAGGCACTAATCGATGAATTAATATAAAATAAGGTAAAATGCTGCTAGGATATTTTTAAGGGCTTCTTAGGAGACCTAGAGGGACAGGTAGATGGTTCAGTGTATAGAATGCTGCGCCTTTAGTGGGGAAGAGCTGAGTTTCGTATCCAGCCTCAGATGTTTACAAGCTAAGTGATCTTGGACAAGTTGATTAACCTCTGCAGCTAGGTTGCTCAGTGGATAGAGCACGTGGCCCGAAATCAAGAAGATCTTAGTAAAAATCTGCTCTCAGACACTTATTAGCTGTGTGGCTTTAGGCAAATTGCTTAACCAGTGTTTGCTTTAATTCACTGGAGAAGAAAATAATGAAGCACTTCAGTATCTCTGCCAAGAAAACCCCATGGACAGTATGGCCGATGGAGTCACAAAGAGTCAGACACAACTGAACAACAACAGGAAATTCAAACCTCCAAAACAGACATCCAGAGCTAAAGAGGACATAAGTCTGCTCCAGTTGAGCTCTTATTGTTTGAGATTGGGAAGAAAGACAATGCATTGCTTTAGTGCACATTAGGGCTAGCTGTTTTTCTCTGAGCCGGAGGATGAAATAGAGATAAAACGTGAAATAGTGATGGTGTGAGAAGTAGGGGATGGGGAGGAGGGGTCTTCCAATTTCAAAGAAATATGTTTGCCCTGTGGCTACAACCCAGGAAATGATGACTTTACATTTACTGGGACCTAGGAAAAAACCACCTTTTCTGTCTTATTTTAAATCAAGAGATAAATGGAGGTTGGAAAGAAGAGCTTCTGTGAGTTTAGGGGCTAAAGCTGAGCAAAAGCAGAGCATCAATGCCTCTTCCCCCAGCCTTCTCCCTTCAAGGAGTCTGAAGGAGTTAACTTTGGTTCCTTTCACAAAAATCAAACCGTAGGGATTCTAGGGAAACAGGTCCATGGATGCTTTGCTGATAGAGCTATGAATTAGTTCAACCATTCTGAAAAAAGTAATTTGGAACTATGACTTCAAAATTATTGAACCAACCATACACATCCTTTGATTCAGAGATGCCATTACTGGTCTTACAGTGTTCAGAGAAAGAGAAAAAGGATCCATATGGGCCACAGAGTAGCAAACAAGTAGAAACTAAAGGAATCACCATCATTTGGGTAATGGCTGAACAAATTATTGTATATTAATTTTTTTTTAATCCTTACCTTGCATCTTAGAATCGATGTGTATTGGTTCTAAGGCAGAAGACTGGTAAAGTCTAGACAGTGAGGGTTAAGGGACTTACCCAGGGTCACACAGCTAGAAAGTGCCTGAGGTCAGATTTGAATGATTTCTCATCTTTAAGCTTGTACTACTGTATTTTTAAAAATGAAAAATTGTTAACCTTGTTCAATTCATTTGCCTTCTACTCACAGTGATCATGGCCACATATTAAGAGGAAATGGATCTCATTTTTGGTGAGAAAGTCTTGCATTGTATATTTTCTTATCTGACACAGAGTGTCAATGATTATAAGCTACATTTTTGAATTTTTAAAGCTCTTTTATTATTATATTTTCTTGCATGTGCAATATACTATTTCAGTTTTTTTCTCTCTTTTTTATATTTCAAGCACATGTCACCAGCATTAAGATTTTCTTTAACTTTTTGACTTTTCAGTAATACAAGTGTAAGATACATTTGCTAATACATGCCCTAAAAAGCTTGTGACTATAAAAACGATGCCACTAATTATTTTTTAAAAATTATGGGACTTTGCTTAATGATTCTGTCTGATTCTAGAACAAGATATACACACAAGAGCCATTGCACAGAGCCAAAGAAAAGCCAATCCAGGATGGATTGATGCACGTCTAGGCCAATAAAAAGGTCTTGAACCTAGTGTGAAGACTCAAGGTTACTGTGTTTATTATTGCTAGACATAGGCTTTCCTTGTGTCCACACTCACTCTGAAGATACTCACAGATGAGTATCCCTGAAACTTTGGCTCATATAATCTGGTCCCTTTCTTTTCTGCCTCTCATAGTGTGGTAACTTTCTGTAGTCCTGGCTATTGACTGGGTAATTGCATCATTGCTTAGATCATTTTGATTGGGACCTGATTCAAGGACCTGTTATAGATTTATTTTTCTTTTTACTCGGAATTTTTACACATAAGACTTTGATAGTCTATATTTTCATCCAGAGTTTTTTCTTTTTATATTTGGATTTTTCTGATATCCTTTTAATATCTCTTGCCAATAGATTCATATACCTCATACCTCAGCCATGCATCCCTAAGTGATCATGTATTTTTCAATCACCCTCTTAACAGGGGAATGTAAAAAAAATATATCATTATTTAAATTGCAAAGTTTAAATTCCTTTTGAGAAGAATTTTAGGTAAAGAAGATGCTACCTCTCTGAACCCAGAAACTGAATTGTTGGAGAAGGCATAATGAAGAAGCCTCCAAATCATAAGCTGCACAAAAATGAACTTTGGGTGTAGTTGATTGAACATTTATTTGTATGTATACTTTCATGCCAAAGGGGACTGCCCCCTAACTGGCTTTTTGTCAATGCGTTCAGCAATTATTACTTTTGTTTTTTTTCTCTTATCCTCAAATTATTGTAATCTTTAAATTGATTATGTTTTCATGATCCTTTGGATAAAAATTAATTTTTTCAAATGATCGAATGGAGGAATGTAAAAAGTAGACTCGAATACAGGACTACAATCCCCACAAGCCCTTGCTCCACTTCCCCAAAATGCTTTGTAATCTCACGGAAATTCTCAGGTGGGCCGAGATCGAGAAGGTACTTAAGCTGATTGAAAAGGCTTTTGGGGCTCTCTTTTTGGACTTCCATTTTGGGGCAGACGTGGCTCTTTCCATAATGTAGGTGAGGTCTTGTCTAGGCCTCTGGCCTAGGCAAGTTTTCCTTATCCTGTATTTTCTTTAATCCTTAATCCTTAATAAACCTCTAAAAAATATAATACTCTTTGCAGAGAGAAACTAATTTCTACCTGCCTCAGAATCCCCATATTCCTACATTTTAATCTTTACAGTTGTTAATACACTGAGTCATCTAACTGCCCTTTGCATATGAATTTAGTAGACTTTAATAGTCTTCTTTTGTGCCATAAAAAGTGTCAACAGAGAAACTTTAGAGAAACCAAGGTAAGGTAAACAGAACCAGGAAAATGATGTATACCATAATTGTGACACTGTAGAGAGAAATAACTTTGAAATTTTAAAAATCTCTGATCAAACTGATGACAAATTAAGATTCCAGGACACAAATGAGGAAGGCTCGTACCTCCTGGCAGAAAGAATGGAACAACCAACATTTTTTTTTTAGATGGCCTGCTTGGAAATTTGTTCTGCTTGACTATTCATAATGGTTACAGTAATTCCTTTTTCTCTCGTTTTTATGGGTGGTTGGAGAGGAGGTGGGAAAAATAAATGTGTATTTATTAAAAATTAGCACTCAAAGCTCTCTAATTTCTTTGGTCTAACAGCGTTCAGGATTCAGAGTACCCTGATCAACTGCCAAACATTCTCTGATCCAGTCTAATAGAACTTGATTTCTGTTCTTGGTAAAGATGTTCCCCCCCATAAACACTACCTCCCCCTGATTAGGTCTTCTCTAGAAGGGAGGATGTCATGAAGTGAGTCTGGAGCCAGAAGACTTGGGTTGGAAGCCCAACCCTGCCTTTACCAGCCAAATGGATTTAGGCAGTCATTTAACCACCCTGGACCTCAGTTTCCTCATTCATTAAAGAAGAAATAGGCTGAAACAATTGTGGTATATGATTGTAATGTAATACTACTGAGCCTTCAGAAATGATAAACAAAATGATCCCCCCAAAAACCTGGAAAGACTTATATGAAGTGATATAAAGGGAAATGAGCAGAACCAGAGAAACTCATACACAGTAACAGCAATAATGTTTGAGGATCATGGACAGTTAGGTTGTTCAGTGGATTGAAAGCCAAACATAGAGAGAGGAGGTCCCAGGTTCAAATCTGGTCTCAAAACTTCCTAGGTATTTGACGTTGGGGAAGTCACTTAACCCCCATTGCCTAGCTCTTACCACTCTTCTGCCTTGGAAGCAATGCAAAATATTGATTCTAAGACAAAGAGTAACAATTTAGAAAAACAAGAATAAAATAATTTATAATAATCAACTGTGAATGACTTGACTGTTTTCAGCGATGTGAGGATCCAGGACAACTCCCATGGACCCATGACAAAAAAGAAAAAGCTAGCCTCTGCTATAGAAAGAACTGATAGAGTCTGAATGAAAGCTGAAGTATACAATTCTTTACTTTATTTCCTTCATGAGTTTTTTTTTTCTTGTATAAGAAACATGTATCTGCTTTTACAACATGACAAACATCATGACCTGCCATCTTGGGAGAGGAGGATGGGGTGGGAGAGAACATGAATTGCAAAATGTCAGAAAATAATTACTAATAATTATGGAAAAGAAAAATATGATAAATAAATAAATAAAATTTTTAAAAAGGAGAAATAGGAGATTTGGGTTAAATCACTCATGTCATCTCTTCCAGATCAAAATCAACGATCCTAACACATTAGGATGTAGCAAGAATGACTCAGAGGCACAACTGGAGAAGGTACTTCATAAAGACTCAACATCCTTTTTGGAAACTCTATAGCCCTTTTTGCCTCAAGGATAATACCCAAAGTCCCAGCATAATTCATCACAATCATTGTCATAGTCATAAATTGAGAGCTGGAAAGGACCTCAGAGATCATCTAGTCCAATTGCTTCATTTCACAGATGAGGACACTGAAGCTTGGGGGCAAGAACATCAGTGACTTGCCTAAAGTCACAAAAGTAGAAAGTGACATAAGCAAAATACCCAGTTTGTTTTCTTTAAAAAAAAAAGTATTTTAATTTCCATTTAAAAACTTCTATATTTTCCCTCTCGTCCCCTATTGGAGGGAAAAAAGAAAAACAAAACATTTGTAATAAATATGTATAAAGTCAAACCAAAAAATATCTATCAAGCAAAAAAAATTAAACAACAGTTTCTATATTGTCCAGATCTAAGAAGGTAGATCTCATTCTGCATCTTGTACCTAACACCCTCCAGAATTATGCCTGTCAAAATTCTTTTGCTTACATTTTTTTGTCATTGAATATCCATTGTTCCCCTGGGGCTGCTCCCTTCATTTGGTGTCAGTTCCTACAAATCTTCCCAGACTGTCAAAGCTCTTCCCACTGTTCTGCCTTCCTAAAGGCTGAAAGTCACCCAAGGGAGAAACCTCATAGAGGCATCTGTACTCCAAAGCACTTGTTTGGAAGGTGTGGGGGAGAGCTCTCAGGATCTGTGATTTCACCAGTGAAGAGAAGTTCCTTCCAATAAATGTGGTAAAACACTGACATTGTGTACTGTAGGCATAGAATGGGTTGACTTTGTCTGATGCAATCAGTGTGTTGGTTTGTTTTGCTTAAATGTTCTTTGTTATATGGAAAAGCTGACAGGAGGATTATTGGAAAGTGACAACAATGTAGTCATTAAGTTTGCCCATGGTTACACAGCTAATATGTGTCAGGAGCTTAAAATTAATCCAGGTTAGGGAAGTCTTATAAAACTATAAGTCTTGGGGACAGCTGGGTGGCTCAGTGAATTAAGAGCCAGGTCTAGAGACATCAGACATTTCTAAGTTGTGTGACCCTGGGCAAGTCACTTAACCCCCATTGCGTAGCCCTTACCACTCTTCTGCCTTGGAACCAATACCCAATATTGATTCTAAGGTAGAAGATAAGGGTTTAAAGAAAAAATAAACAAGTAAAAGTATAAATCTTCTATCTGTTTGCCCAATCCAAGGCCAATCTCTCCAGTGTCTCACACAGCTTCTTCCAAAGCACAAAATTTTGAAAGACTCATTGCAAAATAGTGGGTCAGAAGAAGAACCTTGTAGTTAGAGAGACATTAAAGGGAAGAGGTGGAATGAGTTTGAAGATATAAGGGAATTTTTGGCAATATATAGAGATGCGAAGGGCACCAATTGGTAAGTGAGAGGTAACAAAGATCAGGGAATAAGCAGAGGTGATTTGAGTAAAGGTGAAGATTTGAGAGGAGGTAGTCTATGTGCGTTCCTTGAACCTAAGTCAATCAAACTAGATGACTGGGAGTAAATTACTGTAGCATCTTCCCTGGTACAACTTTAACCATTTGAGAATCTACGAGATAGTTAAAAGGAAGTATGCAACAATCATTAACCTTTTAATGGGCAGGTTCTCTAATCCTGGCCATCTAGTTGCATTCAAATCCAGCCTCAGACATTTACTAGTGAGTGACATACATGAATTAATGCAGAGTGAAATCACCAAAACCAGGAGAACATTGTACATAGTGACAGCAATATCGTGGAATGAAGAACCATGAGAGACTCAGCTACTCTTACTAATGCAATAATCCATGACAAAGAATCCTATCCATCTCCAGAAAAGAATTGTTGGAGGTGGACTGCAGACTGAAGCATGCGATTTTTCACTTCAGTTTATTTGGGTTTTCGTTTTATATGATTATTCTCTTACCCAAATGAGCAATATGGAAATATGTTTTGCATAACACATGTATAACCAGATTGAATTGTTTGCTTCAGGAGGGAGGAGAGAGGAGAGGGAGAGAAACAATTTGGATCATATAACTTCAGAAAACTTATGTGGAAATTTGTTATTACATGTAATTGATAAAACAAAATATCTTTATAATTAAAAAATCATTAGTCGGTTTGTTCATTTTTTATAAAATCAAGTCTTATTTTCATTTATTAATTCAATGGTTTTCTTACATTCAGTTTTGCTAATCACATTAATTTTTAGGATTTCCAATTTAACATCTAATTAGGGATTTAGAATTTGTTCTTTTTCTAATTTTTTAGTTGTATAGGCAATTCATTAATCTATTCTTTCTCTATTTTATTGATACAAGCATTTAGAAATATATATTTTCTGTTTTTTTTCTGTATTCCATAAGTTTTTGTACATTATCTCATCATAATTTTCTTTAATAAAAACTTTAATAAAAGTATTTATTGTTTGTTTGATTTATTTTTAAACCACTCGTTCTTTAAGATGAATGTATGCAGTCTCCAATTAATTTTTATTCTGTAATTCATTGCTTCCTTATTAATTATAACATTAGTGCATTATGATTTGAAAAGGATGCATTCAATATTTGTTTTTCTGCACTTAATTATAAATTTTTTTGTAAAAGTATCATGTGCCACTGAGAAAAATGTATATTTATTTCTATTCTGGTACAATTCTATCCAGACATGTATTATATATAGCTTTTATAAGATTTTATTTATCTCTTTAATATCTTTCTTATTTATTTTTTAGTTAGATTTTATAGTTCTGAAAGAGGAAGGTTTAAATCCCTCAATATAGTTTTTTAAAATTGATTTCCACCTTTAACTCCTTTATCATTACTTCTTTTAAAATGCGGATGGTATAACATTTGGTCCATATATGCTTAGTATTGATAATGTTTCATTATCTAAAGTCCCTAAATTGTAACATTTCTTTCATTCATGCCTCTTTTATGTGATTTTTCCAGTTTATTCCTCCCCATCCAATTTTATTTTATTTTTAACTTTCTACTATGTTCAATTTGATCTCAAAGCTTCTATCTATAAATACTCCTTCAAAACACTCAATTAATTATAATATTCTTAAAGTTTAAACATATCTTCATCTCATATGCAAAGTAAACATTTTAATCTTATTAAATCCTTTATAACTGCTCTTTCATGTTATAGTCTTCTGTTTCTTCTCATTCTTGTATAGAAATGTTCTATTCGGTTCTGTTTTTTTCTTCAAGAATATTTGAAACTCTTTTTTAATAGTCATTTTTTTTTTGGTATGATGATACTCAGCTTTGCTGGGTAGGTTACTCTTGGTTGTAAACCTAACTCCTTTGCTCTTTGAAATATCTTCTTTCATGCCTTTCATTGTTTAATGTTAAATTGTCTTCTTGACTGATTTTCTCAGATTCAGAGGACATCCCACAAATCATCTTCTTCAGAGATGTGACTCAAAGGTACATTGCTTTAACTTTTACTTGAAAAGGAACTTAGTATATGACACCCTGCCCCCTCTCAACTAATTGTCTAGCTTTTTTGAGATCTTTCAAGGATGAGGACTAATCACTCCGTTGAGAGGCAACCAGGGAGGTGCTGGTAAAATTTAACAACTAGCTCTCTGAGGGGGTAAAAAAGTATGTGTGGCACTCTTAAATTTAATTGGCATATTTAATATTTTTTTCTATCACAATCTCTGAAGTCTAATCCATCAACAACAACAAAAAAACAAGTACCTATTTATAACATTTAACAATTTCTGAGGTGTAAATGCTCAGACTGAGAATTTAATAATCAACTCTCCTAAAGAATGAAGTGTCTCTAGCATGTCCTTAGAAGTAATCCATTCTACTTTGGCAGAAGCTCTAATTGTTGGGAAGTGTTTACTTCCATTGACCCAAAAATCTGCCTCTATGCAATCTCTATCCATTGTCTTTGTTCTGACCTCTGGAACTACCTTGAATAAACTTAATCCATCTTTCACCTAACAGTCTTCAAATACTTGAAGATAGCCATAAAAAGTCTTCTTTTCAGGCTAAATATTTGTCCTGTGTTACTTCAATAATTCCTAATGGAGCATTATTTTCATTTCTCTTGCATCGTAGTTCTCCTCTGGACACATTTCAGTTTATCAGTATCTTTCCCAAAAAAATGTAGTAAAATGGGTTGGAATACAAATAAATACTGTACTGTAGCTACAGATATGGGCAAAGTAAGGAAAGAGGAAATGACTGTGTTTCCCATGATACCTGGACCAGGATTTAACAGATTGGGCACATGACTGCTCCCCATGGAACAGGCTGGGAAACCTCAATGTCTTTGCTTACTGTTTCCCATTCCTTAAAAACCCTTCCTCCCTTTCTTTCTTTGTTGAATAGTGTTATACCATGAAAACCTAAACCATTTGAAAGCTTCACCATTCTTATTACTTATTTCACCCTACTCTTCCAACTCTATCCCACTATTTTAATTTCCTTTAGGCATGAAAGTGGCTTCCAAAGGGCAAAATGTGCGTGTGTATTTCCAGTCATATTGATTACCACTGACTTCTAGGGTCTATCTTCTGAAGGAGAAGGGACAAGGTCTCCAAAGCGCAATGAATAGCATCACATTTAATAATGACTTCAAAATATTGGGTTGGGCATTTTTGCCGAGGTGTTTGTATATTTTTTGCTATTTTCCCCTCATAATCTCCCTAACAAGACAGACAAATGGACAAGTGAGTCACATGACTTTTACAAATTCACTTGTTAAATATACTATAAAGCTAATTTCCTCCTCCCATTGCAGTTTCTTGGATTCATAGCATAGTGGAAAACACAGGGAATGTAGGTGCAAATCCTATTTCTGAGGTATATTAACCGGGCAACCTTAGGCAAGTCACTCGATCTCACTGCGTTCCCCTAGTTTGTAAGAGCAGAGTTAGACTAGTCAGGCTCTGAGTTCCTTTCCAGCTCTGAATTTATGGGACTGAAATATATAAAGAGATCTTACTACAGTGTCAGGAATTTAGCCGAGTCAGACAAATATCCTCTTTCGACAACTTCAGCCAAGCAAAGTCCCTTTAATTCACACTCTGAAACACAGGAATGCCTCTTACAATGCAATCCCCCAGCTCTCAAGAAGCCCTTTGTTGATTTAGTGATTATTGGATAACAAAATTCTTCTAAATGCCATATTGGGATAGAGTACAGCTGCTTTGCTGATTTACTTCTCAATTCGAACTCATAAAAACCTGAATGTGGCTCACATCTTACTCTAGTGACAATAAAAATAATGAAATAAAGAAAATTATGATAAAATAAAACATATTTTCAGAAAAATCCAAAATTTATTTTTATACCAAATATAATTTTAAATGATAATTTGTATAATGCTTAGCTTATGTTTTTAATTTTTTTCTTTTAAAGAAATCTCAATTTACAGTTATGGCTTATATTTGGGGAATATCTAACAGATGTTGGTGCAGGAAAATGTTGGATTTGTAGTCATAGTCCCTGGGTTGAGAACTCAGGAATCCATTACACGTGTAACTTTGTCCTAAACGTTTAATTTCTCCATACCTCATTTTTCTCATCTGCTAAATGAGGGTGTTGAACTAGAGGACTGTTCTAAATCTATGATCCTAATGGTCAGACATTTCCCATAATCAGACAAGATGAGCCTTAGCAAAACTAAGGCAACAGGGCAACACATTCTTCTCTATCTTCCTTTTTAAGCTTCCTCCTCCATCATCTCTGTGGACTCCACTCTTGATTCCTGTTGTGCAGAAGTTGTGTCCTCCTCCTGGGCATCCTTGCCATATACTACATTTGGCTTTGGACTTTCTTTCTCCAATCCTCTTATATCAAATTCTAAAGCCTCTGTACCTTTGAAAGGTTGTTGTTTTACTCATTCTGGAGTATGAGGATTTTAATTTGGGAAAAATAAATTCATTGTGAAAGGAATGGTTTGTCAACACCAACAATAACAAATATTTACATAGCAATTCAAAAGAGTTCAATATTCATAATCTTTTCTTCCCTTCTTTCATATGAAAAATCCGTCTTCCTTTTCCATTGAGCCACCTAGCCACAAACTAGAGTATAGTATTAATATTTTCCCCATAACATTGGATATCCCCCAAAAAAGTGTTGAGGAAGCTATTGATCAACTTGATAACCACAATAGGCTTGTCTGTTGTCTTGTCAGTGCATGTATCATGCGTGACAGATTTTTTATGGCTTGTCAAGCCTGGTGAATTACATGGGCACAAATAATACTGCAAATAGCAATCTAAAAAGCATTGCCAATAATTATGAAATCTTAAGCAAGAAACTGAAGAATTTAGATAGACAGGTAATGTTTTCATCACTGTTGTTAAACCAAAGCAAATGTATCAGATGATAAAGGTAGATTTGAGGCGAGAATCTTATTAAGAAGATGGTATCAGGGAATGAATGGGTTTGGGTTTTTGAACTAACAGCATAAAATATAGGAATGACGTCTCTTCTTGGCCCGTCATGAAGTGAACCGAACAAAGGCTAGCAAAAATATATTTGCCTGGGGTCAGTCAGGTGGCCCAGTGGCTAGGGTGCCAGGCCTGGAGTTGGGAGGACCTGGGTTCAAATGTGACCTCATATACTTCCTAGTTGTGTGACTACACAAGTCTTTTAACCCCAATTGCCTAGCCTTTACCCCCCCTTCTGCTTTGAAACTGATACTTCTATAGATTCTAAGACAGAAGGCAAGGGTTTTTATAGCTTACAAATCTATTCAAAAGGGCATTTAACTACTCAGAAAGTAGGGAGAAAAATTACTTATATAGCAAGATTGTTAACATAGGTACATAGTGAGAAACTATAATGTATGAGGAGTAGCTGTGGAGACACCCAGACATTCACAGGAAATAGAATGCAAGAAACTAACTATAAAACCCATATCCTAAATATCAATGAACAAATGTGGAGAATAGGGAACAATTAAGGTGAACTAGAAATTGTAATTCAAAGAAGCAAATAACCTTGAGCATATTTCCTGAGAGATTTGGGGGGATGTAAAATCTATTACTGGAATATGATTCTGGATGGGTATATTTTATGCAAAGAGAACAAAAGAAATAAAATGAAAAGAGCTTTTTAAGAAGATAAAATCATCTTACAAAACCTAGAGTACAGGGGACAGCTGGGTAGCTCAGTGGATTGAGAGCCAGGCCTAGAGATGGGAGGTCCTGGGTTCAAATTTGGCCTCAGACACTTCCCAGCTGTGTGATCCTGGGCAAGTCACTTAACCCCCATTGCCTAGCCCTTACCACTCTTCTGCCTTGTAGACAATACACAGTATTGATTCCAAGATGGAAGGTAAGGGTTTAAAAAATAAATCTAGAATACAGAAGGGAGAAGGATGGTGACTTTTGTGAAGGCAGAGGGAGACAGAACCAGAAATGATGTTGCTATTGTAATTTATCCTTCTCAGGCTTCATGACATTTACATATAAATGGAGTCTTGGAAAAATGTCATGAGCCTGAGAAGGATTAAAGTTAAAGTAGTGGTGGAAGACTTCAATTATCCACATATCTGTTGACTCACTTTTCTCTGGTAGAGTAAATAGCAATTTTCTGTTTTTGTTTCCTTTATCTTGTTCTGTTTAATAATAATTTAACAATATCATATAGTAATATCATCATCACCATGATTTCGTCCTGCCTAGGTACAGAATTGTTTTCCTGGATTTGATTCTTACCAATAAGAAAGAAATGGTTGTTGGAATGGAAATGACAGGAATTCTGGCAAAAGAACATTTTGTCTTAGAATTTATGGTAAACAATGTAAAATTAAGCAAAATTTCACATGAGATGATGTAGTCTGGCATCATCTCTACTAGACTTGGGGAAGACTTGGGGAAAGTCTAGGTAAAAACCAATGAGCTAAAATTCTACAGGAGTAGCAAGCTAAAGAAGAATGAGATGTCTACAAGAATGAAATTCCAAAAACACAAAGAAAAACCATCTGATTAGGAGAAAAAAAGACTTTCTAGTCTCTAGTCTATAGAAATTACTTATTACACAGGGAACATATCCATCTACTTAGTTTTTTAAAGTGTCTGATTGCTATTTTCAGTATTATTTGTGCCCATGTAATTCACCCTTGTCCCTTGTCAGTTATATCATAGATACTTGTTCAGTTATGGGTTAGTCTAGGTAATTCCAGTGGTTCTTTTTCACTTTGAGATTCTGTATTGGTCTAGAGCCACTGGGTCTAGTGCCCAATCTGTTATATGATCTGGAGAAAAATAATTTATATTTTTGTTTAGACAAATAAATTGAACTTACCTTTCAAAGTCAAGTGTTTTTAAGGAAATCATCTGGACCAAATCAATACAACAAAAAGTGTTTCAGACTGCTTACTGTCCCGCTCATCCAGTTCTTAGCTTGGGTCAAGCTATATGATGCAGAATTATTTTGACTTTGGGCTGGTACCCTGATATTTAGATTAGCAGATAGAAATTTCTTACTTTAAAAGTGGTTATTCTCTGGTTTTGAGTTCATTTAGGTGCTGCTGAGTATATCTAGTAGTATAGTATGCCAGTGGATTTGTCACTTCATCAATGTGGATATAGTCATCTGTAATTGTGCATCCTCTCAATAATATATTTCTGTACATTTACCACAGGAAGGCTATATAACATACTAAGAGTTTTCCTCAAGTTCTGAAACCTTGAGGGTACCAATGGACCTTTAAGTAGCATTAAAAATAACTGAACATATTTCATAATTTTACAACCCCTCAAAATAAAATCAAAGTTAAAAACTGAAGTATTTTACAAGAAAGATTCATATAAATAATAATGTTGTCCTTCTTGCCCCCCAAACTGCATTATCTGATCACTGATTGCCTTTTCATTATTCAGGACACAGTCTAAGAGGAGTATAACTGTTGAGGAGTGAATGATAAACTCCCTTATGCATTAAGCAAGATTTGCAAGGAAAGCCACTCCCATTCTGAGTCCTCCTGATCACCCATGATAATTTATCCAGAAAACTCATTAGTTGTATCTAATAGTGAGGATCTTGCCAAATTAAATTTGCAAAGACAACAGCTTTATAGCCATTTCTTTTAATCTTGTTTGTAATATTGCCCATTAAATAGAAAATGTAGCATGCCAGATCCAGTTCATTTCTAAGCAAATTATAGGGGTGGGAGAGAGCTAAATTGTACACCAATATCGAAAAAAATAAAATAAAATGTTTCTCCAGCAGGGCTGCAAAAGCAGACATCTGTTTGTGACAAGCTGACAAATCCAAAGAATTGAAACTTGATGAATCTTAATGTTTTCTACTGTGTATCACAAGGGTCCCCAATTATTTCCAGTCTTTGTGAAAGAATGACTAATGATAATTCACACATGCTGATCATTTGCATATTCAGACTTGAATATTGGGGAAAGCGGAGAAAAACAGGCAACATCATCTTCTTTGCTCTAGATTAAAATTCTTCCTTTCAATATTGCTTTGCCTTTGAAACACTATGTGAGATTAAAACTTGTTTCATGAGTTGAGTCCAACTCATTTTCCTGGTTTCTAAGAAAGGAAAAATCAACTTTTCCTTCATTTTGAGATCCAGTGTTTGAGGAGGAAATCACTCTGCAGCTGCTATTGTCAGCAGGTGTTTAAAACAATCGAACCCAGACACAATTGGCCTAATCAAACCCTTGATCTTAGGGCATAATTGTATGATTATACCTACAGGTTGACATTCACATACATACAGCTGCATGCATCAAAACCTTTTAAATGTTTTCTTTTTAAAATGAATTGTTATAAGAACTCAGCAGCCATTAGTATGGGCTGTGTAAGCTATACCACTATGATGATGGTTGTAGACCCAATTTTCTTCCCTTCCTGAATATCATATTCCAAGCCATGCGGTCCTTTAGTGTAGAAGTCACCAGATCCCATGTAATCCTGACTGGGGCTCCTTGATATCTGAATTGTTTCTTTCTGTCCACTTGCTGTATTTTCTCCTTGGCCTGGAAGCTCTTGAATTTGGCTATAACATTCCTGGGGGTTGTCTTTTTGATTTAATGTAGCGGGTGATCTATGGATTATTTCAATTTCTATTTTATTCAAGAATATCAGGGTAGTTTTCTTTGATAATTTCTTATAATATGTCATCAAGGATTTTTTGTTGTTGTTGTTTCAAGTAGAACAATAATTCTGAAATTTTCTCTCCTGGATTTTTTTCCAGGTCAGTTGTCCTTTCAATGAGATATTTCATGTTTCCTTCTATTTTTGCATTCTTCTGATTTTGCTTCATTAATTCTTGCTGCCTTGTGAAATCATTAGCTTCTACTGGCCTAATTCTAGGCTTTCAAGACTGATTTTTCAACTGTGATCTTTTGATTTTCCTCATCAATTTGGTCTATCCTACTTTTCATGGTTTTCAGGTCAATTCTGGTCTCCAATTTGCTCATTACTTCATTTTATTTCTGTGCCTCTTTTTTCATATGGGCAATTTTGTCTTTAACTGTTATTTTTCTTTTTGTATTACTTTCATTTCTTTTCCCATTTTTCTTCCCACTTTTCTTCTATCTTTCTCTTACTTGATTCTTGAACTCCTTTTTGAGTTCTTCCAGAGCTTGTGACCAATTTACATTTTTTCTTGAGAGTTTGATGTGTTTGCTTGCTTTTCATTCTCTGCTGTTGCTTCTGTATTTTGTTCTTTTTTTCCTGGAAATTATCCAGAGTCAAGAGCTTTTTTTTGCTGTTGCTTATTCCTTTTGCCACTAGTGGTTTGGGGTTCCTGCATGTTGGTGATCATTGCTTTCTTAACTTCTATCTCATAGGATTTTTCCTTGGTAGTATCTTCCCTCCCCTGTCAGAAGCCTGAATGAGGGCAGACATATCTGTGTTGTTCTTTGTGTAGTATATGTTTTAAAGCATTTTGCCCTGAGACTATCTTCAGATTCCACTGCTTGGATTTCTATCTGCCCTGTGTGTTTTGCCCTGAGGCTATCTTTCCAGCCCCTGCTGCCTCAGCTGTGGCCAGCCATGTTTCTGCCCAAGCTCTGTTCTTTTTAGCCTTACGTCTCACTGCTAAGGCATTGCACTGCCCTCAGGGGTAAGTCTGTGGTGCTCTCAGCCAGCCCCCAAGAATTTAGAGATTGCCTTGACCCTCACTCTAACTCTGACAAAGAAGGTGGTATGGGGGAGAGGTAATGAGCTTATATTTTGATTAGTGAAGTTTTGCCTCCTTATAGCATGGGAATCCCCACCCATTGCCTACCTTTAACACTATTTCCAGCAAGCGAGCTCCTTTATTCATCCAGTTTTGATTTCTGTCCTTTTGAGATCCTTTGTAATGATGGGTTGGAAGGAGATTCAGAAGGCCCTGCTACTATGCTGCCATATTAGCTCTACTCTTGCCACTATCATTATGATCTGTTATAAATATTTCCTCAGTCTATCAAGAAATAAGAACAATTTCAGATGTACTGAGGAAAGATGGGAGTACTGGACACACTTAATAATAAATAACCAGAATAAGCAAACAGTGCAATGGACTTTAGAAAGCATCACAAAGGAATTGCAACTTCAGAAAATCAAGGGAAAGAAGTTCTTCTCCTAGAACTGGCAGAGATGAAAGAGAAATATGGAGCTATATTAGAAAATAACAAAAATTAGAGAGAAAACTTTGCTCCTTAACCACTACAGAAGGAAAAGCATAGTGAATAGGATTCTTCTCAGTTGAAGTCACTGAAAATGGCTTTGTATGATTTACACAATTTGTTTAGAATATAATCAGCCTTTTATGGACAAATGCTACAGAACTCTTCTAACATGTTAAATGTATTTATCGTATTTATTAAAAAAAATACTTAGAATCACTAACAAGTTTAACAAAATAAAACAAAATGAATTGATGATATCAAAGGCTAACATTTTTAAGCTTTCCAAAATAAGGATGTCATAGATATCAGAAGTGACAAAGGTTGCTTGGTGTCCACATTGTGTAGGTGTCCTTTAAGGAGGCTCCAGGTGAGAGAGAATTTACAAGACTGTATAAAATAAGTTATTATACATCTTGATATTAGGTGATTTTGGTGCAAAGGAAGATAGTAAGAAGTATATTTGAAGATATGATTTAGACTTAGAGAAGCAAATGCATGTCCTCAATGAAAGCATAAGAGAAAACAAACAATAAATCCTACATATGATTTTTTTTACATGAGACCACCTTTTCCTAGTCACTGAGGGTTGATTGAGTCATGCACTTTATACGATCCAACTATGTATTGTTATTTATTATAAAAATAAATACAATGTAGCATTATACAGTATATTCTCTTCCATGAATATAAGATAATAAATCATTATTTCAAAGAATAAAAAAGGATGTTGCTGCCATTTTGTTTCTTACCTATGCAATTGAATGGAATTAAAAAGAATTGTGAATAAGAAAGCTACAGATTCTATCATCATGGCATTTGACTTGGGAGAAATGTTAGAAGGACCTGCCATTATTTCCAAGAGCAATAATGTTCAGTGTGATTATTTTTAAAATTAGTATATATCAATATACCACTACCATGTTTTCTTGTTGCCCAACCTGTTCATATTCAAAGATCATTCCTTCATAGAATTTCAGAATGTGAGACCATAGGAAAATAGATTTAGAGCTGGAAGGGACACTAGGTGCCATTGAGTCCAGTTTCTTCATTTGGCATGAGGGAAAACTGAGAGATGAAGAGGTTTTACAGTTCTTTAAGTCATTTACAAATACCTCATTCATGGCAGAGTACAGCACGAAGCTTCCTTGCCCTCCTAATACCTCCCATAAACAACCAAAAATAACTCCACAGAATCAAAGCTAAAAGTGGCAAAAACAGATAGGAGTTAGAAGTAAAGCTGAACAGCCAGGGGCAACTAGGAGAGGAAGGTTTCTGACTTCCCTGGCTTCAGTCCCACCAATGCAGACCCAGAGTCAGGAACAGAGGAAACAGAGTAAAATCAAGAAGGTAGCAGCTGGGGGTGGGATTGGCCACCTTATTTTGTTTGCTCATCCCCAGAGCTTGCATCCCTGAGGATAACACTGAAATACACAGGTGAAGGCTCTGGGAGTAATTGTATCAGCTATAGTCTCAGCTCTAGAGATCCCATGGCTGGGGATTGAAAGAGTGGACACAACAGAGTCTATGGGTGGTAGGCTCGAAGGGCAGGAACTCAAACCTCTCTGTTAACTAATGAGGGAATATGGAATTCTAAGGAACATTTAGATGGCTGCTCTACCCTGGGCTTTAGCAGTAGGAGAGAAAGAGTGAGAAAGCAGCACAAACTGGTGAGTGTAGTTGTTGAGGGACTGGGCTCTGTCATTTGTGATCACTCCCAGGAGAGTGGAGACTCTGGCTGAGCCACAGAGTGGGTTGGACTGCCTGCTTATTGTGGCAGTAGAAAAACTGCCTGTAAGCCTGGTTGGAGTACTTGTGGTCAATCATTGACTGGGTTTGAGTGGGGGACCTAAAGTACACCTGACCTGGGACTATAAAAATTAGAATAACTAAATAGGAGCCAGGAAAAAAACAAACACATACACACAAAAACATCCTGAAACCTGAGATAACATAGCCTAACACATGAGGAACCCTGAGACTCCCAGCAAAAAGTCAATAATTAAGTCTATTGGCCAGGACACTAATTTTTTTAAATTAATTTAAATCATGAAGCAAAAGAGACCAAACCACAACTATTGATAGCTTTTATGAGGACAGAGAAGACCTTGGCTCAAGCTCAGAGGATAGTTAAATACAAACACTTCAAAAACAGCAAAGAAATACAATAAATGGCTCAAAAAAGAGTATTTAGAAGAGCTTTTTAAAAAAGCCTTGAAAATCAAATGAGAGAGGTTGAGGGAAAATTAGAAAGAAAAAATAAGAGCAATGCAAAAAATCAAGAAAATCATAAAATATCATCTAAATGGAAGAGATCCAGAAACTCATGGAAGAAAATAATTGGACAAGGGAAAGCTAATAATTGCCTAAGACAAGAAATAATAAATCAAAATCAAAAGAATAAACTAATAGAAGAGGATATAAACATCACAGAAATAATTGACAGGAAACTAGACAACATAAGTATAGTTGGACTCCTAGAAATTTACAATAAAAAAAAAGTTTTCAGAAATACAATGATCTGGGGAAATCCTGAAAGACTTATAATGGTGAATGCTACTCACTTCCAGAAAAAGAACTGCTGGAGTCAGATGGATGAGGATCAAAACATGCTATCCTTCACATCAGTGTATTTATGGTTTTATTTGGGGATTTGGGTTTCATATGAATGTACTCTTACAACAATGACCAACATGGAAGTGTGCTTTGAATGGCAATAAAAATAATTTTTAAAAAATGCATAGAAGAGAAAAGAAGGAATTTCAGAAGAAAGCAGAGATGAACAGGATAATTCTAAAAGCTACATTTGGAATTATAAATATACATATTTAAAATATACTAAATAAATTGTAGATCAGTGGTTTCATATACAATCATCTTTTTGTATTCCTTTGAATATAGAGAAATATCATGATTTAAATAAGTCAAAGATCAGTATTTCCTCTGCCTTTGAACCAGTATTGGTTCCAAGATAGAAAGTAAGGATTTTAACAAATAAATAGATAGATAAATAAATAAAAAGCAAGGATGATTCTTTTTATTTAGAGATCAGCTTTATTGAAAAATTTCATGAAAGAATACATAAATTGTTAAAAAAATAGAATGACTTAAAGGTTTTAGAAAATTATAGAATCACAGAGTTGGAAGGGTCTTTGAAGGCCAATTATTCAGAATTATATTTGAACAAGAATATTTTCTATAATATCCCTAACAAGGGGAGATACCTTAGGTGAAGAACAATGGCACTTCTTGAAGCAACCAATTCCACCATTACATGGCTCTACTTGTGAGGAATTTTGTCCTTTATCATTCCCAAATATGTTTCTCTGCAACTTTCACTCATTGCTCCTAATTCTGCTCCCAGGGATCAAGCAATCACAAAATATTAATTAAATGTTTGGGGTTTATTTTTTGTTTTTTTAAAACCCTTACCTGTCTTAGTACCAATGTCAAGGGGGGGAAAGTGGTAAGGGCCAAGCAACTGGAACTAAGTGACTTGTGCAGTCTTACATTTAGGATGTATCTGAGGTCAGATTTGAAATGGTTCCTCCTGACTCCAGTCCTGGAGCTCTGTCCATTGGGCAAGCTAGCTTCCCCACCCTGATTCCATTTTTAATGGGTCCCAGACACTAAGGCTGTAGGGGCACAAAACCAACAACGAAATTTTCCCTACCCTTAAGGAGCTTACATTTCATCAGTAAAATTACATCTACGCCTAAGTATAAACAAAACATATTTAAAGCAAATATAACTTAATTTGGAGAGAATTGTTAACTTGGTGGGGGAAGAACAATCGAACCCCTCTCACACTCTTCTACATAATAGCTTTTTAAATGTTTAAAACTGTTTTCTTTTCCCAGATCTCATTTCTAGGCTAAACGTTCCCACATCATTCAAGCTCATTTTGTATTGCATGTTCTCCAGTCTAATGACCTTCCTGGTCACCAGACTTTCCTGTATCTTCTGGACACAGTCTTCGTGACCTTTCTGCAGCGCAGCCCCAAGAACTGAATACAGCTTTTCAATGTGGCCTGACCTGGTCGGAGTACAGAGACAGTAACAGCTCCCTCACTCTGGACACTGTATTTTTTTTAATAAAGCCCAAGACAGCAGTAACGGTTTTTTGTCTACATGCCACATAGTTGACTCATACTGAGCTTCAATTTTCTAAGTTCCTTATATTTTTTCGTGGAAATTATTGTCTAGCCATGCACCTAGATCCTACTCTTGTGAGACATTTTTTTTAATCCAAATGAAGAACCATATGCTTTTATCTCATTGAACTTGATGCTATTACATCTAACTGCAGTTTTGACAAGCATACCTTCAAATGTTTCCTTCTGAGCACTAATAAAAGTTGCTAAACAGTACAGGTCCAAAAATAGACCCCTGGAGCCCTAGTAAGGGCTTGTTATATGACTGAATAAGGATTAAATGAGGCCATGAATAGAATGCAGTGTGTCATAGTGGAAAGAACTCTGAATTTAGTTATAGAGACTTGAGTTAGAAACTTGGAGTGGTCTTTCTAGAAGTAATTAAACTGGCTAAGTAACCTCTCCGGGTCTTATTTTCCTCATATAAAATGGAAGTTGATCTCATTGCTAAATGGCCTTTCATATCCCTTCTAGCTCTTAATGTGTGATCTAATAACCACAGAAAGATTTCACTGCTGTCACAGAGGATACTGAACTTAATTCAAATTGATGTGATTTCCTATACATAATATCTTCCAGTTTCTCCTATTTGACAATGGCATTATTTTGGGTACATCAAATCCCAGAATACAACAGGATTTCCTCAATAAAATCTACTGCTACTCAAAAGAAACCAAATGAACAATTTATACAAGAAAAAGCAAGTGGATAATGTCTGTTGCCCTGATTATATGTAGCAGTTGTATATGCAACCCGTCCAACAATACACATAATGCAGATAGTCACTGCAGATGGACAACAAATTGAGCTTAGGATTTAATATAAGAAAGGGAGTGGGCTGAATTTTGCTTAGGAAATCAGAAGATATTTTCAATGATCTCAAACTACTTCCTCACACAAAAGTCAATCTATTTAATATCAGTATTCTACTATTGACTGAAATGTTTGCAATGTACCACTACTGTCTTAGAAGAATCAAAATTCATTAAGAGTGTTCCAAAGGGCAACAGAGAAATATGCTGCAAAAATAAGTACAGGGCACCATGGCATTAGTGATGACTTGCACACAAATGCTGGCATAAAAGATATCAAGAAAATGTATGCTCAGAAAAGACAGCTCTGTCATGAACTGAGAGGCTGATTGAAAAGTCAACAGTTCAAGGATTGTACTGGTTACCTTTGAAATGTTAAGACTTAGAAGAAGGTCTAACATATTGGGTAGATTCTCTCTGGAGATTTTGTGGAATAACATTGAAGAGAAGCACACAATCTGAGAAGGTTGAAAACTTTACCAATCTAAACCCATGGCAGAGCAGAGGGTGAGACTTGTGGTCTGAAAAATGAGTTTAAATCCTGCTTCTAAGACCTAACTGTGTTGGGTGACCAAGAAGAAATCACGTAATTTCTCTAAGCCTTTTCTCTGATGTAAAAAATGAGGATAACAGCACCTATAGTTCCAAATGTGAAGGGTTTTGAGAATTTTGAGATTCAAATGGGAAAATGGAGAAAGGGCATTTTGCAAATGCCTAAAACTGCATTAATACTTTTGGAATAATCTGTATTTTAGCTATCATTATTATGATTTCTTAATAATTACAATAATAAAACCATACACAAAATTAGTGTTTGTTCTTTAACAAAAAAGCAGCATGAAGTTCCTTAAAATTCTGTAGGACAAAAAAAAATTAACATGACAAAAATGTTTCATAGACTATAGTAATCAAGTCACAGCAGAGAAACATTTGATTGATCATGAATTAGATGTTGTTCTGTATTAAAAGCATGGAATTTGACTGCACTGAAAGTTAAGTGAAAAATTCATTCTGAATTTTTGGTGTTTTATAATCAAGGAGAAGACTTATAATTGAAATAGGAGTTGTTCTTGTCATAAGCCATTAATTCATCAAAGCTAGGGTCAGGACTTAAATATAAATGAGGGGATGGGAAAGATATGGTATACAATTTTAAAAGTTTTAACACTGAATTATTTAAGCAAATGCTACTGAACATCCAAAATGGGAAATGAACAGCAAAAACTAACTCAATATCAACTGTAATAATTTCATCCAGAAATTAAACCAATGTAAATTAATTGCTTCAATGAGACCAAGTGTCTGGAAAGCATCTTTGTCAATAAACATGGGACTTATTTATCAAAGAGAGAAAGGTAGATGCCAAAGACAATATTCAATAAAATATAAGCATGTCTGTAAAAATCTTACAAAGAAGGATGATGGATGACTATGTACAATTATTTTCTCATAAAGCAGAGAGAAGCAATGAAAGATAAAACCAGTTTAAAGAGCAATTAGCAAGACATCCAACTAAGCAGTCATCTCAATGGCACTCAAAGAGTCAAAACAGAATATAGAAAGCTTTTATACACAAAAAAATAACATATTTCATTTTTTTCCTTCCCATTTGGGATAGCAGATTATGACATTTGGACCTTAACGTCACAGTCCTTAAGGTGCTTATTGAGGAAGCAGAAGTGGAGCTAAATAGAAGAATACTATGGGGAAAGTAGACAAATTGGATCATGTATATAAAGAAAAGATGCATGTTAGAAAACATATATTGATAAGGGCACTGAGGGATCAAAATGCATAGCTGAAAGAAGGGAAAATATCAAAAGCAGGATGGGGGGAACCTCAAACAATACTGATACCTTAAAAAACTAATTGGGAAATCATAAATAACTATGAACCTGAAAAGATGAATATCTATAAATATTTTCATAAAACATGGGTAAAGTCAATGCCTTTCCCTTTTCCACACATGAGTTAGGCTCATTCCTTCCCCTTCTCTTCCTAACAACTAGAACTATGCAAAAAGAAAATGATCTACTTTGAGAAGTGCTATATTTTATGACTTAGAAGTTTTTGAACAGAGACTAGACAAGCATTTGTTGGATATTTTATAGTGGAAATTCCATTTGTGTACTGGTAGTACGAGATAGCCACTAAAATCCCTTCTTCGAGTCTGTGAATATGTGAAGTGCAGTAATTTAAGATAAAGTTGGAAAGGTATGTCCTTACCTTTTGTGGAAATTGTGGAATTTTGGAATTGTGGAAAACCTTGAACAACAGTACTTATACTTTATACTTGGTCTTCCCAACCTAGATGAACCCTCTACTCATTTAATCCCCTTCCTACTACTGTTGAAATCAATGATTCAATTCAATAAATATTTATTAAGTACCTACTATGTGCCAGGCACTCTGATAAGTGCTGGGGATACAAATAAAGAAAAGACAGAGTCATCTGGAATTATACTCAAAGACATAAAAATGTGTATATCTTTTGACTCAGTAAAACCATAATTAGATATATTTTCTAAAGTACAAGGAAAAAGCAAAAAAAGAAAAAGAAAAAGGATAAAAAGAAAAAGGAAAAAAACAACAACAAAAAACCCCCAAACAAATCTTTATGTGATGGCAAAGAGCTGGAAACTGAAAGAATGTCCATCAATTGGGGAATAAATGAACAAGTTGTGGAAATGGAAGATTATTATACCACAAGAAATGACAAACAAGATGATCACAAAAGACCCTAGAAAAAAACATACATAAAGTGATGCAAAGTGAAGTGAGAAGAACCGGAGAAACTTACATGCAGTCACTACAATAACATATGATGGTCAACTGGGAATGATTTATTTAACTACTATCAACACAGCAAGGATTGAGGACAACTCAAAGGGACTCATGATGACAAAAAATATTCACCACCATAGAAAGAACAGAGTTTGAAAGCAGATTGGAATATACCATTCTTCACTTTATTTCCTCCATGAATTTTTCTCACTTCAACATGACAAACAGGGAATATATATAAGATGTGTGTAATTTATGTCATATTACCTATCTTCTTGGGGAAGAGGAAAGAGTGGAAAGGGGAAAAAAGAAAGAGATGTATCTTTTTGGACATAGCTAATGTGAGAATGTCTCTCTTGGACAAGCATATTTATTTTAATTTATTGCATGTTTATAAAGATCATATTTGTGATGTTACAAATTATATTTTTTAAATTGAAATAAATGATAACAAAAACCAAAAAAAGAACTTAAGCTCTGGGGCAGCTAGGTGGCTCATTGGATAAAGAGCCAAGCCTGGAGATAGGAGGTCCTGCTTTCAAATCTGACTTGTCACTCCCAAGCTGTATGACAATGAGCAAGTCATTTAACCCCCATTGCCTGGTCCCTACTGCTCTTCTTTCTTGGAGCCAATACATAGTATTATGGAGATAGAAGGAAAGTTACATACATAGTCACGTGGATGATGGATTGTATGAGAGACAGATTGGAGGCAGGAAGATAAGTTAGAAACTGTTACAAACATGTAGGTGAAAAGAACTAAGAGACTTTAAAAAAAAAACTGGTTCTTTTGGGAGTTGGAGGCATTACAGAAAAAGAATAAACCAGATCTGGCAACTGATTGGATTTTAAGATGAGAATAGTGGAACTGAAAGGCTTAAAACCTTAAAACCATCAATGGATGGTTGGTGCCAACAAATGTTAGGGTAGGGATGTGATGAATTCAGTTTTAGATTAGTTGTGTCTGAGGTACTGTTTAGTTATCCAGGTGAAGAAATCCAGCAGACAGTTAAAAACACATGACTGGAGTGCTAGAAAGGTATCCAAGAAGTTGAAGACAAAGATTTGGGACTGACCTGCATAGCTAGTTGATAATTAAAATCGTGAAAGTGCTGAAGTGTCTAAGGCAGTATATGAGATTCCCCCCAAAACCCACCAACAAGTGGGAGGGGTTACTAGTAAAGGGCACAAAGCATGGAAGAATATACATGCAAGAGAGCACCAAGAGTGTTGAGTGATCCTGATGGACATACAAAAAAGACAAAATTTCCATGAGAGAAATTATTTTTTTACTATCATTTTGATACTAGAACAAGACCATCCAGGAGAACAAGTGTTCCTAGTTTCTGAGTAACAAATAGTGCTCTTTGGTGAGAACATTTTTGACACCCTAGGGGTCAGGGAATAAAGTTTGTATTCTAATGCTTTTTCTCATGGAAGATTAGGGTGATCATCATGGAAGTAAAGAGGTTCTATCTTTGGTATCATCTCTTTGTTTCTCCTCTTTTGCTTCTGATGTGGTCTTGAAAACTTACCAGTAGTATGACTGTGGGCAAATTGCTTAACCTCTACTTCAGTTTCTTACCCTGTAAAATGGAAATAATATAGCACCTACCTCCCTGGATTGTTGTCAGGATCCAATGACATAATATTTGTAAAGCACTTCATAAAGTGCCTTCCTCGGAGTAGGCACTTAATATTTATTTCTTTTCCTTTCTATAATGTTAGGTCAGGATTAACAGGGTGAGGAAAGGCTCCATTCTGAACCTGGTTTTTATTATACAACTGGGTAAGAGAAAGACACAATGAGCCAACACTCATCCATAATACTGTGTAAAAGATCTTTGGGGCCAGAGACAAATTAAAGGAAAGTATCTGGGGCTAAGGCATCTTGAAAGTGATCAATCAGAGGCACTGATCAATAGAAACCAACCTATTGGAAAACAGAAAGAAAAAGAGAAGCAAATAATGTCTTTAGGGAACTGAGGCACACCTTTAACTTCTAATAGTGATACATGGCCACAGAGTAGAGGGAGGCATTCAAATTTTTTAATTCCAATTCTTACCTTAAGAGTCACATTTGGCTGACCTATGGACTAGAAAAATGTTCTCTCTTCCTGGACCATGTCTATAATCTCCACATGACTAAGGATGCTTTAAGGTAATTCTATTTATTCATTCATTCATTTATTTGTTTGTTTATTTAATTTATTTAGCTTTAAGGTAATTCTTGGTTTGTTTTTTTAACAATTAACAAAGAACTGCCTCCAAGCCAAGGAGACTTAGGTTCAAGTGCTATCTCTGACCTAGATTGGTACTGTGACCTTGGACATGTCATTTAACTGTTATGTTCTGTGAAACTCTCCAAGATTATAAATTGCATAGGTAGTTTCATAATGAAGGGGTTTGTTATAGCAGTGAAATTACAAGTGGAGTATCTATTTTTATCCAATAATAGGATTAGGAAGAATTCTATTTAGGCTAACTAAAAAAAAAAAATAGCCTAATATACACATACAAAAAAACGACCAAGAAACTACAAAATCAACAGATATAAATGCTAAAGGTATATAGTATAAAATCAAAGGATGCTGTTATATGCATTTATATTTGCAGTGATGATAAGTATTGAAAGTAGTATAGGAAAAAATCCTACTAAAACCCAAGAGAATAAAATTTTGCCTCAAAGAATTCAAAAATTCAAGAGATTTTTTTTTATTTTCTTCCATATGAAAGGCATTCTGCTATGCACAAGGGATACAAAGAAAAATATGGTACTGGCTTCAATGAGTTTATAATCTTCTAAGCCACTATCAATAATATATACCACCCAAGTGCAAATTGTGGAATGTGAAAGTATTAACAGTTGATCTGAAGGAAGACTTCCAAGAGGTAGTTGTGTACAGCAGTGTGAGACATGGCATATATAAAAGCACAGAAAAGAGAGGTGGAATGTTAAATTGGGGCAATTTCTAGTAGTACAATTTGGCAAGAATACAGATTTGATGAAGTGAATTAGTATAAGTATTGAGAGGCAAGTAGGAGTCAGATTGTGAAAAGCTTTAAATGCCAAGCTGAAGCTTATGTATTTTATCCTGGTGGTAATATGGAACCACTATAGATTTTTTAATCTGAGAGGAATGTTTAGATTCTGACAATTATGGTGAGAAAATAATGGAGGGTGGAGATATGTAGAAACCGACTCTTTGGGAAGCTTAGTTAAGGAGAGAGTTAGAAAGAGCTTAAACTAAGGTTGCAGTAATTTGAGTGGAAAGAAGGGGATGGATGCTAAAGATGGCATTGATGAGAGTTGACAAGTGTGCAAACAGAAGTCATTTTAACTGAAAAAAAGTTTAGTTCTCTGGTGGCCTTGTGAACATCAGCTTGATTTGTAGTAAGCATTCTCAAAATATTCAGTTCATGATATAAAGTAGAAGAAACTTTGTTGAATACTGAGAAAACAAAACAAGTGTCAATTTGCTTTTGTTTTGGTATGGCCTTGTAATATGATGTAGAAAGTTCTACTAGATTCCTTCTACCAATGCAAACCTAGGGGAATAATTAACTAAACAACTCTCCCAAGTTCACACAACTATTAAGCCAAAAGGAAATCTTTCAGATTGAACCCAGCTCTTTCTATTGCCCAATATCATCTCTTATCAGTATTAACATCCAGTTAATAAAGAGAACTGTTTCTTCTTGGGATGCTAAAAAAAACAACCATGTTGAAAGAAAAAGAAAAACTTTTGAAAGTCATATATGCTACCTTTTTCTTAATTTTTTGTGATTCTAAAATCCACTTTCATTTACTTGAGCCCTTTAAGAAACAAAAAACTGGTAACTATAAATTGCCTTGATAAAAATAGAATGCCTGTCAAGACCAGAAACCTGTGTCATTGGGTTGATTTGGTAGTAAAAATCACTTGATTATATCAATTTAGATAGACTACACTTCATGGTATCAGAAAGGAGAAAAAAGAAATTCTTTCCAAGTTTATACTCCCTTTTCTCAATAAAAGCAATTGAAGTACTTGTTTAAGGTCTCAAACATGTCCAAAGTAATATAAAGGGCTCAGTGGCATTTTGAATTTGAAATATTATTTTGATACACCAACAAAGGGAATACATTTTATAGTAATTATCCTTACAAATAACCATTACCACAAAAACAATTGTTGCCCACTAATGTCCTTACTTCTTTAAATCATAAACATTCTTCCATCTCATCACTGCATTTGTTCCCATCTCACCCCTACCATGTTTGTCCTTTTCTTTTACCAATAGTATGGTTTCAGATCTTAAGTCAGACTCTGCCTCAGACTCCTATTAGCTGTGTAATCCTGAACAAGTTATTCAAGTTTCGTCAGTCTCTTTATTTGTAAAATAGGGGAAATAGTAACTACCTCACTGGGTAGTTTTGGAGATCAAGAGGGATAATATATAAAGAATTTTGCAAACCTTAAAGTTGTGTATTAATAGTTAAGTATTTATGATAACCTTCAATATTTTCTCAAGCTTCACTTCTTTTCATTTTCCATCTCAGCCCTATTGACATTTCAACTCTACAGTGTCTTCTGTTCTCAGATTCTTCATCCCCACCTCCTTTGGTTCATTTCTTATATTACCCTCACTATCTGCCTCATCCATAATACTCAAGTGTTTCTGGTCCACCCACGTGCCTGGAACCCTCTCCCTTCATCATTTCACTTATGGCTTTATTCAAATCTACACTTCAGTTGCATTTTTTCAAAAAAACTCTCAAAAAACTCCGTGGGTGTCTGTCCTTTGTTAAGTTTGCAACACTCTTCTCTTCTGGCACTCCTCTTACTTAACTGTTTCACCCTCTCCAGTTTAGGCTTATTATTCACATTATACTTCCTAATTATTGGTATTTCCAATGTCTAATCAAAGACCTTCTTCATCTTCTCCCAAAATATTTTGCTCTTTATGTAACTCATACATAGTTGTTGGCAAGTTATCTCCTCCATTAGATTCTGAGTTCCTCAAGTAACGTTTGGGATGTTTTTTGTTTGTTTTTAGCCATTCTTTTTATCCCTAATGTTTAGCACAGTGCCTGGCACATTGTAGATGCTTAAAAATGCTGAAAACCATGACGACTGCATACATTTTAAATTGATATCCATCTTGCACCTCCTCACTGCAACAAGGCAGTTTTCCCAACAGCTAATAATATCTAATAATCAATGTCACTATAGAAACTTTTCCAAATAATGCCTTCCTTTAAGTTACCCACATTTCCCCTTAAGCCATCTCTCAGCTAAGTATCTCACTCTCTGTTTTAATGAGAAAGTTGAAGTTATTCAATATGAGCTCCCTCTTCTATCTCAAAACCTTTTGACATTAGGTTCATGACCTTAGCCTTATCTCCCACAATTCTTGACAGAGGTCACTTTTTTTTTTTTTTTTTGCCAAAGACGAACCCTTAATGTGCTTGACTTCATTACTTCTTTTCAAGCAGATTAGAAATCCAACTATTCTCTCCCTCTCCAATATTTAACCTCTCCCTTACTACTTCTCCCTTTTTAGTTCCTTCCCTATCTTTTTCACCATCCTTGAAACAAAACAAAAAACATTCTTACTGGAGCCTGCCGGTTCTTCCATAATAGGGAATTCTTCTTGATTCCCATATTAGTTATTTTGTTATCCCTCAAACTCTGACTTTCCCCCATCCAAACATGTAGAAAAAAAAATTGCTGCCTACAAACGCTAACTTCATTTCTTCTTCTCACTCTGTTCTTTGCAGCCTAATTTCCAACTTCAGCGGTCAAATGAAACTGGTCTTCTTCAAAATTTCCAATTATCTCTGAATTAATATAAATATATCTCTGAATCTTTTTTGACCTATGTACTATTTTTGACACTGTTGACTATTCTATGTAACCTGAATACTTTTTTTTCTGGGCTTTTGAATATATTTTCTGCTCATTCCTCTAAAGGTCCCTCCCTTTCTACATCCACATCAGGTTCCCTAATTGTGGGTGTTTCCAAGGTCTTGTCAAGGGCCTCATTTATTTCCTAATCTATCATGGTAACCACAGCAGCTCCCATGGAATTAACTATCATCTCTATGGAAAAGACATATCTACTTAAGATATGTCTTCAAATTTCAAACTGGATGTCCCAAACATATCTCAAATTCAACATGTTTAAGATTGAAATTGTCCTTCCACCCAAAACCTTCCTTCTTCCAAATTTCCTCATTTCTGTCAAAGGCATTAGCATTCTTTCCATCTCCCAGGCTGTAACTTGATCTTAAGGTGTTGTTTACTTTTCAATAAAATCCTTACTCCCCATCTTAGAATAAGTACTCTATTACTACGCAATGAGGGTTAAGTGACTTGCCCAGGGTGATAAAATTAGGACATGTCTGAGAACAAATCTGAACCCAGTACCTCCCATCTCTAGGCCTAGCTCTCAATCCACTGAGACAACCTAGCTGTTCCTGATCTTAACAGTTTTTATCTCCACATCTCCTCTATCCAACCCCTCTCTCCACTTACAGAGGTATCCCTCCTCCCTTCTCACCTAGATAATTGTGAGCGCATAATATGACTCTCTGTCTTGAGTTTCTTCCCAGTTGATGTATTAGAAAAATAAAGCCTTAGTACAAATGAATGTCTCAAATATAGGCAAGTCAAGAAAAAAAAATTCAAGGAAAAAAATTAAAAAGTGATAGGGAGAAAACATCCAATAATCATTTCATTAAATACTTACTATGCACAAAGAACTATAGTAGGCTGGGAGAATGAAAAATTAAATCACATTTCTGTCCTGAGAAAACTTAAAATGTAGAGAGAGAAGCCAATGCTAAGAAAAAACATGAAGATAATTTCAATGTGGAAGTCTTGTAGGACTGCTAGGAATTTCTAACTGAGTTTTATCATCATTCAAAACAAGAGTGTTTTTTAAAACAGTTGCCTCCTAACTTCTGTTTTTCTATGTGGTGGTAAAGTAACATTACAAATGAGGAAGGCTGAGAAATGAGAAAAAAAGGATAAGCTCTTTACAGAATTTTATCTATATACACATATATGTGTGTGTGAATGTGTATATATCTTATATATATATACATATATATATATATATATATAAAATTAATATATATTTTATCCACTGGTATCCGTAAAATGTAAGGAGCTATTGGGGAAGGCCTCTGGAATATTAGCTTTACTCTCTACAATATATTGATGGGAAGACCCAGACAAGAATGGGCAAGCAAAAGTGATTTGCAATCTGTATCACTAGCAGTACTGTAAATTTCAATGAAATCATAGATACGTTTCAAAGATTAGTAATTCTATAAAAGTATAAACTTTTCTAGAAGTAAAAAACCTTAATAGACTGTCTTATTCTTTTTCCTTACAGTAAAAATGAGTATACCAAATGTAAGAAAACTTGTTCAACAGCATGTAACTAGTTAGAGAAAGTCAAGAATAGAACTTGGCATTCTGAAAACCTATTTCCTACCTTGTTGAGAAAACAGTACTATTTAGAAGTACGGATATTTTAACTTTTTATCAACAACCTGTTGTCAGCAATAGATGACAACCCCAACTACAACTTGTAGTTAACAATGATACTAAAAAGATATCCTTCTTTCATCCCAGATATTGGTCAAAACTATAACTGACCACAGTGGCGCAAAGAATTTTTTAATGGAAGGAGCCATCATGAAGATCCAATTTAACAACCTGAATATCGATGTCAATATATATGATCACCATACTTGATCCATCCCTCCCTCACTACAATCTCAAAATGACGCTTGGGTAGTGAAATGTGTGTGAAGGAGAGCAACAGGCAAACAAGATGGAAAATGCAAGGAAAGAAAGCAACCAAGATATATGTGGCATTAGCTGAAAAAACAAGCAAAGTTCTCATACCATGTTGCCAATATTTACTTCTATGAACTCTCAAAGACATAAAGCTGAAAGGGAATTTGGTCAAGTGCTTTGGCAAGACAAATTAAGAGTAAAGTAAGAGACATTTTTGGATATCTTTTAATCTGTTTTTCTTTACCAGTCCAGAAGGTATACTTTCCAGTAACTAAACTTTGAACTCTGCTCATAATAACTTTTAAAGATTTTAATAGTATATTTCAAAGGAAGGGGAAGGGAGAGATGGGGAAAGGAAAACAAAATCTAATTCTTCACTGTTCAAGGATGCTGATGGTACTGTTTGTAGTTATCTGGATCCTCTTTATTTTCTCTTCTATTTTCTTCTTTTGGACCATTTCATTGCCCAGTGAAATGAAGGTTGGACTAGAGAAGGGAAAGAAGAAATCTAAATTAATTTTTCTTTCAAGGTCTATTAAGTTAAATTTCAATGGGTCAAAATGGAATTTCAAAATTGTCTCTATTTTTACCCATGCTATCCAGTCATTTCACCATCCACATAAATAAGTATTTACTATAGATTACCAAAGCAGAAAGAGAGGAAAGGTTTAAAAAAATCTAAGGGCCCATCTAGAATAGATTTAAATGTTGTACTGATATACCTTGGGTAACTATGACAGAATATACTGAATAAATTATACTTAACTATGACATCAAAAGAATTAACAGTTAACTTTTACCCTACAGCACTTTTATACATTCTAGAAACAGAAAAAGTTTTGCCTATACACTGTAATTTTATTTTTCTTTAAGGGGTATCTCATCAAGAATGTGAAATGTCTCATGAAATTTATGGTTCTATGTGTCAAAAACTCTGACTTGTAAATAATCTTTGAAAACTCAGGTCCTATTTGGTTGGCTTGGGGGACAGAGGAAGAGGAAGGGGAAGGGTTGTGATCACTACTAAGGCAAATTTTAAAATAATTTTGGAAATATTATTTAGTCTCATATTTAAATAAATTGATAAACTGAAGTAGAAGTTTTTGGTGTAAAATGATTATATTTCCATGCTTCCCAAGCAGAGATTCATTTTATTTACCTCTTCTTTGATTTGTCTTGCTTTTAGATTGCCCTTTATATTTATATTGCTTTCTATTCTTACATCCTTGCATCCTAGTTGGTCTTCATGTTACATGGAGCTCAGATATTATGGTGAGAAGATTCAACTTTATTTAGGAAACACTGAGTACAAGTTGCAACACCAAGAATTATAAAGAAGAAACCTAAAAGCTAGTTTAGCAATGTATGAAATCAAAATGAGGTTAATTTTGGTTATTTTAAGTTTGAGGTACTAAGAAGACATCAAAGTGAACAGATCCCAGAGGCAGTGTGGAGATTTGAAGAGGTCAGGGATGAAAACAATGTTGAATCTGTAAAAGTGATTGAAATTGATAAGGCAGAAATCATAGAAGTGAAGTGGTTCCACCCAAAGAATTGGTGGACTAATTAGTGATTCAATGTCCATAATGTATGAAAGGGCATAAAAGTGAAGTACTGAAAGAATAAAGAAGGGCTAATGTTCATATTTAAACAAAAAGGGAAAAAAAGTTTGCAAAATGTAGGTTAGAAAGGTTGGCAACTCAAAGGAAAATCTAGAACAAAATCACTAAAGATATACTTAGTAGACATCTGGCAAAGGATAAAAGGCCAACATGGCTTCAACAGGTTATGCCCAGATGTTCTCATTTTTTAGCATGGTTGTCAAACTGGTAGATCACAAAAATATAGTAAATACATATTCTCATAGGTACTTCAGTAGATAAACTATATATTTCATATAATTCTTGGGAAGATAATGGGGGATTGAAGGGTAAAGTCTAAGGGGGAAGATAAGGTCAACTCTGCATACTAGCAGTTGAGTGACTAATTATACTCAGTCATTGTTATTCAGGGTCAATGATGGTATTCATGGCAGTGCACCAGAGATCTTTGCTTAAACTTAATATTTATATTAATGACTTGGATAAAGGAATATATTAAATATGTATTAAAATTTTCAGATGATAAAATATTGGATGGAGTAACACAGTAAATGAATCAGGATCCAAATACTATAGCAAAGGGTTGAAATGTAATAAGATAAAATTCAATGAAAATAAACAAAGTCTATACTTAGGTTCAAAAAAGTTTACTTCAGACATAGAGGTTAAGGTCAAAGGAATTTATCTGAAAAAGTTCTGGAAGCTTTAAAGAACTACAAATTTGAAATGATGCACAGTGATGTAGCAGAAAAAAAGTTAATGTAATCTTGGCTGCATGTAGACACATTTTTGCCTAATAGTTTTCAGTCTTGCTCAACTCTTCCTGTTCCTATTTGGGGTTTTCTTGGCAAAGATACTGGAATAATTTTGCCATTTCAAGTTCACTTTCCAAGGAAACTGAGGCAAACAAGGTTGTCTCTTGCCCAGTCACAAAGCTAATGTCTGAGGCTAAATTTGAACTTAGAAAGAGGAGTCTACCTAACTTCCCACCCACCACTGTCTACTGTGCCACCTAGCTGCTCCATTGAGATGTAGAGATTTCATAAATCCGTAAATAAAAGATAGACCCTTTGCATTCTACCTTGGTTGGAAAGCATGGGGAGTGTCACATTAAATACAATAAAATTTAAGAAGGATATTGATAAAATAGAGAGCAGCCATGAAGGCATTCAGCATAGAAAAGGGTCTTGAATCCTTGGAATATGAGAATTAGTTGTGAGGAATATGGATATTAAAGGGATATGGGTTGTCCTGGGCAAAACACAACAGACATGATAGCTGTGTTTAGGATTTGAAGTGGAAAATGGATTAGATTTCTACTTGGCCTGAGGAAAGAACTAGAGGCAACAAAGAACCATGGAGAGACATTTGGGCTTGATGTCAGTATTTCCAGACAATTACAGCTGTCCAAAAGAGAAATTGATCTGCCTAGAGGTATTTCAAGTAGGGGTTTGATCACTGGTCAAATACACTAAAGTGGGAATTCATTTCAGTTATTAGACTAGGTAGAGGACAAGGTTCATTATAATCAGTGAAAATCCTGGGAAGTACTATCCTTAAAGTGTTACAAGGACCTACACAAAAGGAGGTACATAGAAACAGCAGTGTGGTGTCTCTGCAGTCAGGAGAGGAAAGAATACAGTCAAAGCTGAATATTCATCCCTGCCTATCAGTCATCCTATCTCTCTCTTCCCTTTGGTGGGCAAACTCCTTGAAGACACAATAGATAACTCCAACTGGATTTCTTCTCACTCTTCACAATCTTATTTCTGATCTCATCTTTCAATTGAAACTGCTCTCTACAAAGTTATGAATAATCCTTTTTCCAAATTAAATAGGTTTTTCTCAGTTATCTTTCTTCTTGAACTCTCGTTTGAGCACCCTCTTCATGATCTTGCCTCACATCTGAAATCCTCTTGCTTACTCCCATTGGCCTTTTGACTTTCTCCAAGTCTCACCTATAATCATACCTTCTTCAAGAAGTCTTTCCCAAACACTTTTAATTCCAGTGCTTTTCTTCTGTTGATTATTGCCTAGTTCTCTTGTATATAGAACATTTGTATAATTTGCATGATGGACTACAGTTCAATTCTACAGAAATTAGAGGAAAAAAACTGGGGGTGATGGGCAATTGGATTTCATAGCAACATGGACTCCCTGGCTGGAAGGGGCCTTGAAGCTCATCCAATACAATGTCTCATTTTATTTATGAAGTGAGGCTTAGAAAAGTTAAATTACTTACCCAAAATCATATTAGTAATAAGGACTAGGAACATAATTTGAAAATAGGTTCTATAACTCCAAATCCTGTGCCTTTATCCTCTATTATACCACACTGATTTGGTGATCAGATGGTCATTGGTAACCTTTGATAACAATTTCAGGAGTGTGATGGGGATCAAAGATTAGGTTATGAGGGTTTAATTGGGATATAAAGTGGTAATATAGTTGAAGCATTCTATGTAAACATCCTTTTTTCAAAGATTATGGGGGAAAGGAGAAAAGAATAAGCATTAAGTCCCTACCATTATATTAAGGGCTTCACAAATCTCTCATTGGATCTTCACAACTCCTCTGTGAAATACTATTAGTATTACCATTTTGCAGTTGAGGAAACTGGTGTTAATCAGTTAATCAGAGCCTTGCTCAGTCACACAGCTAGCCCAAATGCACACAACTCTATTTACACCCAAATCATCCTGACTTAAGGGTTACCTTCAAGTCCTCAAGACCCAGTGTTCTAGAAAGTACACTATCTGTCTGGAAGATTAGGACAGAAGGCAAAAATGAGATGAGATAAAAGTATCTCAAATGGTACTTTTCTTAGGATTAGGGAGATAAAATTTATTTTTAAGCAGATTAAAAGGAACCAGAGGGAAGGGAAAGATGCTATTAAAGATGATTAGAAAAAAGTTGTAAAGAGAAAAATTAAATTAAGGATGCAAGAATATAGAATAGCAGTGGGGCAGCTGGGTGGCTCAGTGGATTGAGAGTCAGACCTAGAGATGGGAGGTCCTAGGTTCAAATCTGGCCTCAGACCCTTCCCAGCTGTGTGACTGAAAGGTAAGGGTTTTAATTAAAAAAAAAAAGGAATATAGAATAGCATAGAATAACTTGAACAATGTGTAGGAATATTTTCATGTACTGTCATCAAAGGAAGGAAAGAGTGGATGATATTAAGAAGGTTAGAGGAGTGAAGCATAAGTCATTGGATCACAGATTTAATTCTGAAAGGAACCCTCAGTTCAAAAACCTTTCATTTGACAGATAAGATGCAGACTAAGGGGGCAAATTTTCTCAGGATTATATGGACAGTGAACATAAAACAAGATTTGAGATCTTGTTCTCTGACAAAAGATAGTTTGAGGTATCTTCGGATAGCATCAATCTTCTCAATGAGAAGCCAGGTCATCTGCTATAAGTATAATGTAGGTGAAAGAAAAGAGGAAAAAGTTTAGAATAGTCAATAATGAAACAGGATAAATATATATATGGATTGAAAAAGAACTATCTAGAGAAAGTCACAAGCTTGGCCTTAAGCACAATAGACATGTTGTAAATGTTTACTGAATTTAACAAATAGCGTAGGCCAGATTGTGTTGACTTTTTCTACCACCACTGAGTAGCATAGGAATAAGACTTAAGAAATACAGAACAGGGGTTTACCTAGGGATGAGGATAAGGAGATCAAAGATAAGTAAAAGTGCCTATGATCAAGGCGATGAGACTCTAGCAAGGCTAGAGAAGAATTAAAGTGAAGAACATGCCATTTAGGCTAAACCACAGCCAAGAAATAAGGCAGAATAAGGAAGACAAAGTGAATAAATAGATGAGTCAGAAAACCACTGTTTATGGATGAGAACAAAAACAGGCATTGAGAAAAAAAGAGTCTGTGGTCAGAGTGAAGTTATGGATCTTGAAGGATATAAAATCAATGTCTTGATCATATTATATCATTGAAGTTAGAGAAAAAATAGTTGTAGGGGTTCAAGACATTGAGAAATTGTGTGATCAGGGAATGAAATGGGTTTTCAAAATAGTAGTTGTAATAGGTGTGGAAGAGAGAAATTATAATTACATAGGAAAGCACACTGAATACATTGGAGTGTGAATCCTGGCTCTGTCAACTATTCCTTAGACACATCTTATCCTTTCTGGATCTCATTTTTTGCTATCAGAAAAAGGAAAGGATCAAATTGAGAGGGAGAATTCTTCAAGGTCTACATCCATGTTCCTATCACTTTTAACTTTAGGACATTAAACTTGATTTGTTAACTATACGGACTATAAACATTAAAATAATAGGGCTATGACATATGTTCAACAATATGAAAACAAATGCTTGCTGAATGAATGCTGCCAAAAGACATATAGTACCTTAGGCAACACCAACATCAGACAACAAAATCACTTTTGATTGGTAATGAAAAATTATCCTCTAATGACCTACTTTATATAATTCTAAAGGAGACCAAATGAACCACCTGCATGACATCTGCTCTCATAACATGAAAGTCCCTAAACAATGCTTTTCATTTCATATCCTGTGAAACTATTCCAAAAGATAGAAATAGCTTTATTTATAATTAAGAAAAAAGGCCCACATTAGCATGACAATTACAAACTATTTGAAAGATTCTAAATAACAAAGTAAATAATTACTTGGCCCTTTTTTCTATTTAGGATGATTCATATGACCTATAATTCATTTTCTATACTTAAGTTAGGAGGACTTTCAGAATGTTCCTTAACTTCTATCTATCCTAAGCACCTAGTAGGTGGGTTTTTTTCAAACTAAATCAGAAACACCCCCCCACACAATTTTCATGAGCAGAGATTCATGCCCTAGAGCCCCAAGATAAAACTAGAACTGCCCAGCCTTCCTTCCATCCATTCTTCCTCATGGGAAAAGGCAGGTAGTCAGGCACTATGATGCAGAAAAGGTGATAATGGAATATTAACAATAGTTCTTCTATGATCATAATCTGTTTCATCAGCTATTCTAGACTTTAATGAGTATGTACAAGTTGATATATCTAGGTTGTTGTAATAAATGTATTTTCAATTCATTGATGACAAGGGGGTTCTTGCCCATTTTAAAAAGCATAATAATCCAAAATGAAAACACACACACATACATACACATACACACACACATATATATACACACACACATATACATATATAAATTCATTCATTCATTCCAATAAATGCAAAGGGAACAAGATGATTCTGCATAAGTAATAACTTTATTGTAACTTGATGTGCTGAAATGCAAAAATATTTTCAGCAACAAGATACAAAAAGTATCTGAACAATAACATCAGCTGATTAAAAAAAGAGGCTGGCCGGTTTGATGCAAGTGTTTATACATATATTATGAATTTTCTAAATCATATTCACCCCAATACTGGTCTTTAAATCATTTTAACAAATGTGTATATTTCCAAAACAGGACTCATTTAAGTTAAGCCTTCATTCTAAACACCATATACATAATTAACTGGACTGCTATGCATGATGATGAAGTCAAACATCGGAAGAATTCCCACAAATTCCCCTTCAAATATAAAGTCCATTTACTGCAAACAGAAAATAAGCTAATTCAATTCAGCAAACATTTATTAAGCACCTACTATGTGCATAGAACTGGTTAAACTAGTTTCATCTTGATATTTCATAGGAAGCTCTGTGTGTGTGTTTGTGTGTGTGAGTGTTGTATATTTTTCCATCAATAGTGACCAATATTATTGAGTCAATTTCAAATAAATGAAGTTAACATTCATAATTTGAAAAAGTTTCTATCTAGACAGAAATACTGAATTTAAAATATGAAAACCTAAAATTTAATTCTTAAATAATTGTTTTGGACAATGAGAAATATCTGATGTGTTTGAATTTGGGGAAGGGGGGTGCGGAATCAATTCTCTCTTCCTGTTCAAGAATACTGTGACTGACTGCATTGGATTTTTTAAAAAATCATCTGAATAAAGGGTATGTTAGATTTTAAGAATGTTGATATAAATTACACATCTGCAAAGGAGATGTGCTTTCTGATTTCAATTGTAAGCTTACTGCAATGTCAAACAGTTAAATAAACTAATCCAATCTTTCTTATAATTTATTTCCAATCTAGTTTAATTATGTATCAGTAATAGTTGATAAATGAAATTTGTATGTTTTATAATAGAAGTCCTAAAAAGGCACTGTATTTTCTTAGTTCAGTATGCAGTAAATTGACCATATAAAAAAGTATTTTATAGCTTTCTTGCCTCCTGAACTACATTCCTAAATAAGTTAAAAATGAAATATGTGAAACTAACCTGTAATTTCAAGATTTAACTGAGTCCTATTTTCAGAAAAATCTATCTCTGTAAAAATATCACACACACATACATACAAGCGTGTATATACACGCAACATGACCACACAACACATGCAAGATTCTCCAAAAAAGTTTGAAGGTGGGAGACATGAATATTTAAGGAGGTAATGTTGGCAAGCCAAAATATTATGGCACCTTCATACTTGTGCTCCAAACACTTGTACAGTTTTAAAAAACAAAACACACATGTACATAACAAACTGTTTTAAAATCTTAGCCTGAATAAGAACATTTCGTAATGGTTATTTTATAACATAGAACATTTGAAATTAATCACTACATTTCTAGGGGAAAGTTCCCTCTGAAGTGACAAAAAAGGGACAAAAAAGCAAGCTGGTGATTCAAAAGGACAAAAATATTCTGGACAGTCTCCACTAGAGAATGCTGCAATGGGGTTTAAATGCAACCAAAGAGTTAATAATGAATGCATCCACTTGAGAATACAGCAACTGTTTACCTTTTTCCTTAAGACATAACAAAACTGAAAATATACATAATAAATAAAAATAAGCAAAACAACTGCCATACAATTTTCTGTTAGTGTAAGGAAGGTATGCATTGTATTATCTGAAAAGTGGACATTTTTACAAACGTAGATATTCTTACAGCACAGTGTTTGACATTTTTGGTACAAAATGTGCTATTGAGCTTTAAAAAATCTTTATAATAAAATCCTTAAGCTTTCCAATAGACTATTATATTATATTAGAAGAAGCTGAAATGAATATTACACAGTAATAAACATTACTGTATTTTAGAGCTATAGTTTTTAGCAGTGAATTATGCATGGTGTGATGTGTATAATTACACACACACACACTCACTCACACAGACTCACTCACACTCTCTCTCAAATTTAATATAATACATGGCAGAAAAATTTCACTACATTGAGGTGGAGGAAACATTATGTATACCCCAGGTAGCCAGTCTGGGAGATCTCTAGCAGGATTTAAATTTATTTCTTAAATGAAAATAATCAACTTAACATTGTAAACACGTATAGCTCAATCTCACAGTGGAGACAGGGAATTGTGTTTTTACTTTTCTTACTGCTCCAAAGGACAGAAATAGCCCATTATCAGGGAAGGAATCTTCTGTTCAACTTTAATCTTTCTGCTCCCCTAAGGGATGCTTCCAATTTCAAAACTGACATAATACAGTTAAAACCAGAGAAAGAGATTTACAGATTTGAAAGGCTGAACCTTTAAACTCTTTTTCAGTTTGTAAGTAAATGCTAACTTTTCAGTGTTAAGTGTAAATACGCATACATTCTCTTCCTTAAACATAGGATTACTAATGAACACCTGGGAAATACAAATTATTTTGGAAGATAAAATTTAAATTTCCTTTGTCCTGTACTGTAAAACTCTACAGGTAAATTACAATCCTTTGTGCATAAATCTATAAATGTAAATATATATATATATATATATTTTAATATGCTTTATTTTCCAGTGAGACACTTCTTCCTTTGTGGTCAAACAAAAATTTTGCCTAGTATCAATTTATATATTATCACTATTACAGTCAATTTAAAGCAGTAACTCAACAGTTACTCTCCTGCTCTTCCCATACTGTGCACCATTGCAGATATGTCACCCCCCTCAAATTGTAAACAAAGCTATTGAACACTGAAAATGTTATTTAAAGCTAAAATTCATTTGTAATAAAGAACTGGCCCATGAAAAGGAGTTTTTAAATGGTTTGTCCTGTTCACATTATGCAGAATTTCAATATCATCCACAATGCACATTAACTTAAGACAGAAAGGAGGGGAAAACAATGCTTGAAAATGTGGCCTGGAATACTTATCATAAAAATGAGTTGGGGGAAGGGAGGGGGGGTTGTCTCTCCTCTAGTGTGCACATCCCTTTAGAGAAAACAGATAGCTGCACACTATTTTTCATAAAAGGAAAAAGAGGAGAATAAGCTGCCCAGGATTTTGTTTTATTATGTGCCTTCTTTGAAGGGAGAGTACATCAGTTACTTAATGTGTATGAAATTCAGAATTAATTCATTGTCTTGTTATTTTCCTTGTCCAAGGTATCAAAATGAGTGTCCCAGTTGGCTCCAAATATCCTAATTTTTTTCCCAAAAGTTAAGACATATTAACTGTACCTCATTACTTCAATCAAAAGCAAAATATATATGTACCACTCAGTATACAAAAATCTTACACATTAAAAGTGCATATTTATCATTCTTAATTTGGCCCATTAATTTCATTTCATTTCATTTGGTCATTATATATGTATACTTTCTGCATGTTCAGGAATCTTTCTATAAGTGAGGGTCAAAATAAATAGAAAATTTCTAAGAGCAAATAGTATTCTTTTTGACATCTTAACCTTAATTCTCAAACATCATTAACTAGGGCATGAAGAAACACAAGCAAAATTTTATTATGTGTTTCTCAAAGTTTGTTGGACAGTTAACATACAGACATGTATTACAAACTGTACTGAAAATACAATTCTTTCAGGCCAAACCATTGCATATTTGCCCCTACAATGAAAAATAAATAAGAATCAAAGTAGTGTATTGCCATTAACTTACCTTGAAGGTAAGCAAGCTCTCCTGTATTCACAAGACTTGGACTGGAGCATATCCGTGGTAATCTCCAATTCAAGTGCTTTTGAGGAGAGCCTAGTTTTAACCTTCGAGATAGCACAGGACCAAAACTATAAAATTCATTTTGTTTTTCAAAATAATGGAAGATCCTTTTGAAACTTAATATCTTTAGTTATCAATTTTACTGCATTATGGAGCTAGTGCAATCCTGCATAGCCTAGTCAAAAAGACAAGGCACAATTCAAAAAAAAAAATTAGCCTATATGAACTAGAGAAGTCATTGAAGATAATTTAAGGCCTTGCAGTGAATTAGAGAGTAATCAGTCTAATTTAAAGCTGAAGATTAAACCATAAATTATCCATCTGAAAAGCAAACAATGCTTTTTCAGCTTCTGTTCTGTGGACAAGGATAACAAAAACAATTCTTGTTTATGGTTTGAATATTAGAATCCATCTGGACCTGGAGGAGTAAAAGTCAATTGAGTTTTTCTAAAGTTCATGGAAGATTTCAAGACTGTTTTAGTCGTTTGCGTGGAATACCAAACTGTGGACACTGTGCAGATGCTAGTGCTCGGAAGGCCTCTGCCACTAAATGAGGGTGGGACTGAATCATAGACTTCCAGCCTGCTGTTTCCATTATGTCTGTTGTTTGGCTGAAAAATAAAGTGAATGAAACCTTTAATTAAACATACTTCACAAAAACCTAACATTGAAAGGAATAAGAGTAATAGCCATAGAATTCAAAATGTTTTAAAACTTTCTTTAAAAGAGGGTTATGTCCAAACATAAACCATTAGAATAAAACCATAGAATAAAAGTAAAGCAACAAGAAATGCAGTAAACAATAAAACATGTTTTTAATCATGTAATGACAAACTAGTGCAACTGATTTATTCTCTTTTCAACTAATTTCAATTATTAAATATTTTCATTTATTTGTTCAAACTGTGTGTGATTCCTGAGTGCTTGTGTACAAATTAAGACACCTTGTAAATGATGAACTTAAAGCTACTTGCTATTTTCTCAGATAGTATCTTATAACATTATCTAATACCAACTAGGTATACATATTGAAAAACTACCTGTATGATGTATTTCAAAACAATTTATCCTGCTGAGAAGGAAGCTAGGCAGCGGAGTGGCTAGACTACCTGGTTCAAATGTGGTCTCAAGACACTTCCAGGTTGTTTGACCCAAGGTAAATCACTTACCACAACTGCCTAGGCCTCACTGCTCTTCTCTCTTGAAATTTAGTACTGATTCCAAGACAGAAGGTAAAGGTTAAAAAAAAAATATATAGCTTTCCTATGATCACTAACCTGGCTTGAAAATGATACCAATGCAGATAACAATGACTGAGAAACAATACCTTATTTTTACTTTCTCAGGGAAATATGGTCCAAAAGAAAGAATTAAGTACTGAGAAGTTTTCAAAATCCAGCCAATCCTTACCAAAAGCTTTTTGCCAGGAGTTACTTTAAAATGTAATTTACTAATCTGTAAAATGTGGACTCCTACATCTCATGAAGCAAGGTATATAAGAGACATAAATTTTTAAGTTCTATATAAATGTCCTTTAGGTAGGACAAATTACCAGAGAAATGGATAGTTTCTAGACCCGGCATAAAGTATAATCAAAACTTAATTTAAAGTACAAACTTTTCAACCATGGGAGGTTACTAAACTGTGTAAAAATGAGTTTTGTCAAAACTGTTCCTTAAACAGAAATTTCTTCTTCTTCACAATAACATCATGTCGCTTAATCACTTAAAATAATGGCATTAAAATGTTAATGGCATTATCTAAATCGATGAATATGGAAACGGAACAGAAATATGAAAATTCTCTATTCTCAAGTCTCATATTTTACATAATGGAAGGCTACAAAGCTACTTTCAAAAATTATGCAAATTCATATTAATAGATAAGGCTCTTAAGCCTACAGAAATATTTACATTCATTTACAGAGTTCAAATTAAAAAGAGAAGCTAATATCATCTTACTTGCTGTTCCAGTTTTTCCCATCTTTACACCCAAACTGTCGAAGTACACTGCACCTGCAATGAAAACGTAAGCAAACTTAAGGAATTTAGTTTGGGCAAAGATGGTAAAGGTAGCAAGCTCACTGAAATCTAGACATCACTAACCTATTAATGAATTCTATTGCTTGTGCTTTCAATTGTTCTGCACTGTGCAAATCTGCAAGGATTAGGATGTCAGCAACATTTTCTACTGAGAGGTTACTACACAAAGCTTCTTCACACATCACCTTCAGTCGATCCAGTGCATACTATTGGAAAGGAAAACACACAACAATTACACCTTTATTCAAAGCATTAATTATTGAAATTAATATAATACATGCAATTTAGAAGATAGTCAAAGCAAATCCAGGAAACTGAGGACATTCTAAGAATCTAACCTCCACTCACTTCAAGGAAATATATTTTCATTAATATTATAAAAAATACAGTCCCTAAAATGTATATGTAAAAATAAATTAAAGAGGAAAGGGAGAAAAGAGATTGAACAGAGCCGGGACAAGGTTTTGAATGCCTTATATAAGGTCTGAAAAACTGCACCACTGAATTGTACAAATTGAATTAAAGATTAAAAAAAAGGAAAGAAAGAATTCTTGATAAAACCCTAACTTCTTTCATTATTGTGTGCCTACGAAGAATATGGTACTGGGGGGGGGGGGGGGCGCCTCAGAACCTTTTTCTGTGATGTGAACTGTCACAAAATATACCATAGATAAAGTGGAATTTTCTGCCATAAAAAATAGCAAAAAGCAAAATTTGTTAGTACTAAAATGTGTTGGTCAACACACTTTTAAGGCAGGTGCTTAGCCCTAGTCCCAGCTCTGGACTTGTAGTATTCCTTAATATAATCTGAAATAAACACGAATACCCTTTGGTAAAAGATAAAATTTTCTTTCTGAAATTGTGATATATATACAGTAAGGAGTCATTCAACAAAACCACAATGAAAAGTTCTTAAATAATAGCTTTCTCCTATAATCTACTGCTCATTTCTTTCTACATCAGAGTGGAGACTGTTACAACATACTGGGTATTTATTGCTAATTTTTTTTAAGTTACTACTTAGTATATTAAAAATATTAACAAAGCCAAAGAACTTGCTCATAACTGTCAAGCATTAGTTAAAGACTATTCTGGCCATATCTAACATACATATATTTAACTACAGGTCTGCTTACTTATATGTAATTATAGAACTGTATATTTGCATATAAGTTATACTTAACTTCAGGATAGCTTTACCTACATCAAGACCAAATGTACATGTGGCTAGAAAAAGTGACTAAGCATCAAATGAATGAAAACATCACCCCCAACTTTTGAAATAATTATATTAGTGAATTTCTGAAACCTGTCTGCTGTTCCTTTGGGAGATATCAGTTGTGGAAGCATAACCATGACCATAACCATGACCAAGACAGTACTCAGTTCACAGCAGGTCCTTAAAGAAATTGAATGCAATAATTAGAGTGGCAATATATTTCATTGTCTCTGGGTTGCTAAATAGCTGCTACATCAATATTATTTTAAATAAGAATTAAGAACATTAACTTTATTCATTCATGTCTGCATAATAATAATGTGAGATTCCTTTAAAATGTAAAGAAAAAATGTAGTACAGGCATTTTAAAACGTGTTCCTCTAAAATAAATGTTACAGCATTTTGAGGAGAAAAGATAATTTCTTATATTAAGGACATAAGCAAAAAGAAACAACACTGATCACTTTAAATGATGAGAGTCTGACCTAATAGTGTTAAGTTGTACACATCATATTGTTGTCATAAAAAGTCAAAATTTATTAGGGAACATACTTTTGTTTAGTTCATTAAGCAATCAAACCACAGCTAGTAAATTCAAAAATACTTAATTTCTATTTGATGTTAAAATGAACTGGAATCCATTATATAATAGCTAATTTAATTTACCATATAATGAACAACTCTTACTCCTAAAACTAACATCACACTTATAACATGGATTTGTATTATTATGTTACATATTAAAATGCCTAATTTTTACAAGATTTTCAGTGCAATCGTTTTATGCCAAGTGTCAAATTCTGGCAATTATAAATGCATACATGTGCAGCACTGGCTAAGAGGAATCGGCATATTAATATTGTTTTGATTAATAAAAAAATTGTCGTTTATGTTAGGTTATCTGTTAGGACCAAAGGCATAGAAATGCATGTAAGCCTTTAAGTTACTAAAAGCAAATATGATTTCCAAAGATCTTTCATTTCTCACAGATGATTTATTAAAACCAATCTAGCTATAAAAATTTGCTTTATAAACAAAATTAATCAAATAATGTGCATATATACACTTTAATTTGGCAGAATTCCTTCAATCTAATTAATGTACAGATAGAAAAATGATGTAGTGGGTCAAATATAATTACTAGGATTTTTACAGAGAAATCACACCAAGATTTAATCATTTATCCTAAACTGAAGACTTTTTATTTGGCAGGCCTAGAGATGGGAGATCTTTAGTTCAAATGTGGCCTCAAGACACTTCCTAGCTGTATGACCCTGGGCAAGTCACCTAACCCCAACTGCTAGTAAGAGGTTTTAAAAATTATTTAATTAGGAGGCAGGCAGTTGGTTCAGTAGATAGAGCCAGGCCTAGAAGAGGTGCTGAGTTCAAACCCAGTCTCAGACAGTTACTAGCTGTGTGATCCTGGGCAAGTCATTCAACGCCCATTATCCAGCTTTTATTATTATTTTTTTGCCTTAGAACCAACTAAGCCAGAAGGTAAGAGTTTTTTTAAAAATAATAATTAAATTAAAAATAATAAAAACATTAGACAGTTTTTCCAGTTAATAATAACTGCCACTAGAAGAATATCATTACTAAATAGCACTTTAAGATTTACTAAGCACCTATTTCACATTATTTCCTTGTAACAATACTTTCAAGTAGAAAAGTTCATTTTCATTTTCAAAAAATAAGAAAAATGATATTTAAACAATTTATTGTGATTTCCTAAATCTGGGTATTCCTAGATTCAATTTCATTTCAAGTATTCTTTCTGGTATATTGTATTACTTGAGTGAATTAGTTTATTTAGTGATTATATTAAAGTACTCATAGATAACCAATTCTGCATTTTGCAAGTGTGGATTAGCATGAACTGTATTATTCATTATTCATTTAACTTCATCTTTACTAAACAGTACTAATTTGAGCTATCTAGCTAGTCAGTGATTTGTTGCAAACTTAAAGAATGAAAATGATTTTTCATATCAGTATAAGGAAAATATAAATAAATATGAATATTCTGCTATGGGAAAAGAAATAATATAATTCTTTTCAAAGCAAAAATTTTTAAATTTCCTGATATTTCAGATCACATTCCCTCTTTTCCCCCAAACTGTAACATTAAGCTTTTTTTCTCTACAAATGCTCATTTTTAAGTCTAATTTCTAAATAAAAAATTATACAATGCAATTGGATTTTTAAGTCATATGAATAATTTTGCAAAATAGATTTCATGAGTATTTATGACAATAAAAATGCATACCATTTTATATTTATTGTGATTAGAAATTATTCTTAAAAGCAAAATACTTATAAGGGATAAAAATACACTTAAAAACTATTGAGCAGTTCACAATTGAATTTTGCCCCAAAAATATTTTCCTAGCAATCTAACAGTTTAGCTATAACTTGTTTCCAATGTATTTTTATGACTTGTTCATTTCCAAATGCCCTTTTCTCAACATTTTATCACTGGATATTATTTCAAAAGAACCATCTACAAAAACACAAATTCCTACAGTTCAAGACACGTAACGGTTTTGTTTTTTATGATAGCTTTAAATAAACATTAAGCTTGAGGACATTTTTTTAGCACCTTAAAAACATATTACTTACTTTGTCTGCAGCTGCCAACAAGTTGTCAGCCATTTTATCAAGGTTTGGTGCTTTCCCTGTATAAATGAATCTCATCATTTCTTTAAAAACTTCTGGGTCTACATCATTTATTTCTACTCGATTCTGTTATGGAAAATAAAAGAGAAAAATGTGAACCAGAATTAATCTTTAAAAAAAAAATAAACTGAAACCTAGTTTACTTGTTTCTAAATAGCCTACAACTTTGAATTCAAAAATCTTAAAACCCCGTTTGAAGAATTTTATTTTGGCTCTACTGTATTAAAAAAAAAAACAAAAAAACCAAACTCCTACCTTCAGTTATAAAATCAACATTAAGTATTAGTTTCAAGCAGAAAAGCACTAAGGACTAGGCATTTAGGGTTAAACAACTTGACCACGGTCTGAGGCCACATTTGAAACTAGTACCTCCCATTTGTAGGCCTAGCTTTTTATACAGTAAGACACCTTGCTGCCTTCCCTTCTTAGTTTTGTTTTATTTTTAAGTTAACAAAGCCTTCAGTTTTATTTTTCTCCAGTATGTAATTTTAACAAGGTATTTACTATTATGCAAATCTCTGAATGCTAGGCTAGAGAATTTGTTTTCCTCATAAGTTCAATCTTAAGAATCTCAAAAATTCTTCCATTAAGGGGCAGCTCAGTAGCTCAGTGGATTGAGAACCAGGCCTAAAGATGGGAGGTCCTAGGTTCAAATCTGACCTCAGATGCTTCCCAGCTATATGACCCTGGGCAAGTCACTTGACCCCTATTGCCTAGCCCTTACTATTCTTCTGCCTTGGAACCAATACACAGTATTGGTTCCAAGACAGAAGGTAAGGGTTTAAAAAAAAATTCTTCCATTAATTCTGAGCTCACAAAGATGTAGTTCATAAGTTAGGAGAATAGTTTATATTATATATATATATACATAGATAGATAGATACATATAGATAGATAGATAGATAGATAGATAGATAGATAGATAGATAGATAGATATAGATATATAGATATATATAGAATAAGTTAGGCTGAATAGGAAAGTTTTTAAAGTCACTCCTAAAGGTTGAAAAACTGCTTGGGATAGAGAATAAAGGAAATGAACAGCATCAAGAAGACTCGATTAACAGAAAAATTGAAATGAAAGACAGCTAAATTCCAAGCCAGTGTCAGCAGGTACCTCCTGGAAATTTCAAGCTGGGTGTCCCATCGGCACCTTTAATTCAATATGTTCAAAATGAAACTCATCCTCTGCCCCCAACAAGCCCATTTTTCTAATTTGAGGGCAACATGGTCCTTCAAAATCATCTAAATTTCAACTTTTCAAACATTCTCCCTTTATTCTCCCACAAATTCCATATTCAATCAGATAAGTCTTGTTGACTGTCTCTACAACAGATTTTCCATCTGTATATTTCTTTCTAGTTCAATTCTTCCTTACCGCTCATCTATAATAGAATAATAGCTTTCTAATTCTTCTTATTGCTTCCAGTTCCCCACCCCCAATCTCTAACCAAATCTACCCCTCCACACAGTCATTAAAAGATTATTATAATTGAAGTATAGGTATGACCATATCACTCAATCAAAAAGTTTCAGTGGATTCTCATTGATTTTAGGATAAAATGCAAACTTTCTGAGTATATAAAACCTTTGACAATGTAACTTCCAAACATACTTTCCATGTCTCACTCTTATGTAGGCCAAGCTTGTGGACTTGCTGCTCCTTCTACCTTTTCTCTTTGCCACCTTATGCCTTCACATAAGCTGTATCTCATTTCTACATTAAGGTAAACTATTGTTGTTGTCTGTCCCTATTTCCCACTTGTATGCTTGGAATCCCCAACTGTACTAAGGAACCAACCCAAATGCCACCTCCTACTTGAAGTCTTTTAGAGCTTTATTTCACCTCTGCCTCCTACCCTATCCACGCCACCCCCCCCCCCAAAAGCAAAATCTACTTCTGTGAGATGTTAGACTAGTTTTCCCCCCCAAAACCTTGAAATTTATTGATCCAAGAAGGCTAGGAATCAAAACGTGTGTGTGTGTGTGTGTGTGTGTGTGTGTGTGTGTGTGTGTGTGTGTGTGTATTCCTAGTCATGTAAGTATAAAAACAAAAAGCACATATGAAGTTCCTTGAACTTGACCCATCCTGATTATGGAACACAATACTATATAAATAATGGAACTGTGTCTATGTGAACTAATGCTATATCCTTACTGAATATTCTTTCAACACCAGTATTAATATTTTTGGTAAAGTATAAGTGGTCTAGAACTGTCTCAAAACATTAAAATGTCCAGCTTGATTCAAAAGAGTATACTATCTCCTCCCTATCACAGGCTAAAATTATTGTATTTATATATCTGTGGACTTGCTATACTGCCACAGTAGAGGAAAAAAGTTCCATGAATATGTTTTACTGTTATCATTTTTGCCTCCAAATTCTCAGCTTCTAGCTCAAGACCTGGAATAGACAAGGAATTTAATAAATGCTTGCTACACCAAATTAAACAAAACAAAACCAAAAAGAAAGAGAAGAAAATGACAGTCCTGTCATACTCTACCATGGTTAGACTGCCTCTGAATTATCTTCTTCATTTCTGGGTACCACATTTAAAGAAAAAACATGTCCAGAAGGTGATGAAACTATGCCAAATGAAGACAGGTTTGAGGAAATAGGATTGTTTAATCAGGAAGAGCAAATAGGTGGCTCAGTGGATAGAGAGTTAGGCCTGAAGAAAGGGAATGATGGGTTCAAATCTAGACACAGATACCCTTTCCTAGATGTGCCACCCTCGGCAAGTCACTTAATTCGGATTGTCTAGCTTACTGCTCTTCTGTTTTGGAACTGATACTTAGTATGCATTCTGTGACAGAAAATAAAGGTTTTTTTATAAAAAAGATCTATTAGATGTCATGTTATTCAGGTATATAAAAGTTTCACATACATAGATTATCTAGATCGTGATTTTTCCTCAGAAGAATTAAGAATTAATCCTGAAAGGGGCAAATAGACTTAAAAGAAAATTTAATAAAATATCTAACCAAAGTTGGGAGGTAATAGGTTCTCTTTCAATGGATCTTCAAGGAAAATGTAGACAATTGCTTGTCAGGTACATTGTTGAGAAATTTCTTGTTCAGCTTCATTTTTCTTTGTTAAATGGGATCAGTGTGGGGCTCTCAATAGAAAAGATCTCTCTGGGCTGAATATTGACTTTGAAAACCACAAATTACAACCAAATTGGCATTATCTATGTTGTTTTGTTTTGCTTATTTTGTCAAATATTTCCCAATGTTAGTTTTTCAGTGGTTCATTGGTACTTTGGGGCCAGAGTATTTTATAAGCCTAACGCAGATAACATCTCAGATTCTTTCTTGGATTCAATGTCTTAGGTAAGGAGATAAGGCTGGCACCATTCTTTACAGACTAATAATCTATTTTTATTCTCTATTTCAGTCATACTCTAATTTATATATTTCTCTATGCTTTTGCTCAGGCAGCTCATTATGTCAAGAATCTTCCTTCTCCATTTGCTCAATTCGTACCTATCCTCTAACAACTAAAATAAATTCTCAACTAGTACCTAACACATTAAAATGGATTCAAGTACTTAAAAGTCTTTTGAATACTAAATGAAAAATAACTTTAGTTGAAATAAGGTGTTATGAAACTATTCTGATTCTAATCTATATGAAAAAATAGTCATGATCAGAGAAGGGACACATGTAGATTTCTCTTTAAGCTTCAGAGGTCTATGCTTTCAGAGCCTTTAGGCTTTCCTTCCACAGATAATTATTTGCCAATTGACACAGCATTTGAATGAGAACACTCTCCTGAAGCCCATACTTACTTTTATGCACAAACCTTGAAGAAAACATGAGAATGACTGGCATCGTGATTACCATCTTTATTATCATCATTTTAATATAGTGTTTTAAGGTTTTAAAAGTGTTTCACATATATTATCTTTGCCAAATTTACTGACGGATAGTCTACCAACTGTCTTGCTCATGTTTTAAGTTTTTTGGTGGGGAAGGAGGAAGAGATAATCTAAGCATTTCCTGAGCTAATCCTCGTTTCCTTTAGAACAGAAGGGTTCTCCCCTTCCAAACATGCATATACTTAAAAAAATTTTAATAACTTATAAAAAGCTTTGATCCCTTGTTTACCTTTTTGCTTTCTTCCATTTCATGTTCAAACATTGCATTAAAAACGAGGGAGCGAGCTGTAACAAGAAATTAATCATTAGTTAGCATTCCTATTCAGGAAATAAAAAAACATGTTTTGATATAAAAGCAGAAATTACCTGCAAGAACAGATTTATGAGCTTTGAATTCTTGTCCTCTTACAAAAAAACTGCAATCAGTAAATCTCGTAGTTTCCCAGAGATTCCCTAAATCTTCTGCTAGTCGACATTCAGGTACTTTCAAAGTGTTTGTATTAGTCTGTCCTGATATATTTACTGAATCCTGGACCACGCTTACCTAGCAGAAAATCACAGCAAAGCAAACATCATCACAACTAAGTATCAATAATCATTATCTATAAAATTTTACATTTCATATTTTTATAATATATATGAAATGCTGTCTATCCTTACTATTTACCTTCTAATCACATTAAGTTTTTAGTTATATTACAAGATGTAAATCTTAACACATATATTGGATTTTTAATAAATGTTTACTGACTGAAGTAGTAAAATTAATATAAATCTCACAAATATCTATTTCTATATAGAATAAATAATAGAAAAGGCACTATAGGATATTATCATTTGAGAAGAAAGGGGCATCCAGTTAGGTGCCATGTCAAATATTCTAAGTCTCATCTAAATATTTCATTTCCTTAACTTTCAACAATTCAAATTATCATTTTGAGGCCATATACTATCATCCATTGGATATCCTAAATTATGTGGAGGGCTTCAGTTTGATTATACCATACTTAAGATAATGAAAAACTGGAAATTTTGAAGCTGCTGATTCATAAGTATTCTCATTACTATGATATAAATTATGTCCCTCAAAGCATAGTTACACAATATTTCATTTGATGACCATGTTTACCAATACATGTTTAATGAAGGATTCTATAGTATACTCAAAAGCTATCACTATATTAATGAAAAGCAATAAATATCAAATTTCTTCAATAACAAAGTTCAAGCATGAGTTATTCATTTTTGTGGAGTATATCAGATTAGATGTTATCTATTTAAAAAAGCATATGTGCACATTTGCATATGCGTACAATTCCTTATTTTTTTGCTAAGAACGTAAAAAAAAAATCAATGTTAATTGCAAATGTCACTTTAGAAAAGTTATCAGAGAAGCTTTAAAGGTAGGAAGATAGAGGAAGGATAGAGGTTCTGGATACCGCGAGGGGGGTGGCGGAGCCAAATTAGAGATATGAGGTGGCAGGAATGAATCAGAAATGCAGGCCTTATTAATTATCAATGAGCCACAGCAAAACTCCCATCAGTGGACTACTCAGAAGGCTTGTACCCATCCAAAGATCCAAACTTAATACCACACAGGTCGGAGAGATGATAGAGAAAAGAAAGTGCCTGGCCGAAGGCCAGGTCCCAGGTGAGAGAGATAGAGAAGGAACAGAATTAAAGATGGAGCTTGGCCAGAGGCCAAGCTCAAGCAAGGACAGACATCAGTGGGAGCTGAGATCCAAGAGGAAGAGAGAAGGCAGAGCTTGCTGCGGCTATATTTAATCTCTTTGATATGCAAATATACACAATACATAGGGATGATTATCATTGGTTAACGACAAGGTATAGGTGTGGTTTCTCTTAACCAGGTGAACACAAAGAAACCTGTTTTCCCGCCTAACCTGGGGGAAGCTGGGGTCAAGGATCAGAGGCTTTCCTAGCCAAGCGCAAGACTGAGCATGCTCTCTTCTAAGACAATCTGTACATACTAACTGTTTCCCTTGCCCATAGCTAGGGGTGGACTGCTACATCAATATAAAAGTATTTAACATTAATACAAATTACGTAACAACATGGCCATTATTTATATAGTATTTTTATGGTTTACAAAAGATTTTTATATATTTATTTACATAGAAGAATTACTTTGGAAATTAGATAAACTTGTATGCACTATTAGGTAATTTTTTTTTACAAGCCACATGGGAACATCCCAAAACTTTACTTTAAAGTTTCAAACTATAAAAGTCCTATTATGATCTTTTATTATGGCATAAATATGTGACCCAGAGTACTTGAAGGTAATAGCAAAGTGCAAACTATCTTGGTTTCTGTTAAACTTCAAAGACTTAAATATAGTCTCATCAGCAGACTACTGTCCAAAAACTAGCCTAACTAAGCATGGAAAGGCTCATCATAACTAGTTCGCTATTTAATAAATTTGAGGGTCATGGCAACATAAGAAAAATAATCTTTTCATTGTAAACTATTAATAAAATAAAATTTTAAGTGAACAAAATATAACAACTATATTTCCTCTATGAAATTTAGAAAGTTTTTTTTAATTACTTTCTAATGGACTAGGAATTAGGAAAGAAATAGATTTTACTCCTGAGTTCCAGCAATACCAATAACTAGCTGTCTGGTTTTTAGAAAGTCACTTTCCCTCCCTTGATGTCAATTTCCTCATCTACAACACAAGGAAGGTTGAATTTTATCTAAGCAAGGTCTCTCCAGTGCTAAGACTCTTAGTATCTATGAAAAAAACATGAAAAATAGGACTTCAACATACTGTTAACATTTAAAGTATCTTATGAAAACCAGAAGCTAAAGTCTAGTAAGTACAAATGAATTACAAGGCAGTGTGATTTAAGGACACTGGTCTTGGTAATTCAGACCTTGGTTCAAATCACAGACATGGTACCCAATAGATAATCTTAGAACATTACTAACTCTTTGAATATCGATATTCTTATCTACAAAATGAAGAACATAATATTCAACCTACCTATCTCACAGGTCTCTTGGAGGGAAAAGCACTTTATAAAACTTCCAGTACTATTAAAAAATGAGTTGATATTAATATTTACCCTGGATCAGAGTATGTTTCATGCTAGGAAGTCCCTAATTCCCAATGTCCTTTCTATCAGACTAGAGTCATTATGTCTAAAATTTAAGAAATATTTTTAGTATGATAGTATTTTTAGTGTGTTTTACTTTTATTGCTCAAATATTTAATTAAAAAAATTACAAGAGAAATTAATCCTCAACGAAAGAATTCAATATGGTGTTATATTTCATATTTCCATAGATCAAAGTTTTTATCTTTTTAAATGACAAATTTCTCTATCATTAATTTTTCCATAAAGCTTTGTCTAGATTTGATCATATAGCTTTCCTATCCCTGATTTACTTTTAGATTTTTAATATTCATAACATTTTTCAATTTCATTTGATTATATAACCCCAATTATTTATTTCTCACTGGCACCTATTTGCATTTTTATAATCTAGCTTGGTATTAATTTTTTCCCTTTATCTTATCATACTATAATATCTATGGACTTTGTTAGTATATATCAGTATGAATGGAAGAATTATAAGAGATTACAATGTTAAGGGCATGGATTAGAATTCTTTTCTATAATGCTCTGTAAAGAGCACAGACGAATAATTTAAGAAACTACAAAGAAATGGTAATGATTTGAAGACCATCACAAAAAGCTAGTGTATATATAAGAATTTCTTATATTGCTTAATTTTTACCTACACATTTAGTTATAATTATACTTTCAGTACGAAGAGTAGGTGAAAGGTGATTGAATAAAATGACTTGAATATCTTTAAAAATAATCAAAATTTTTATAAAATCATAATAGATGAAATGGATTTTTCTGCCATAACCAAAAGTAATCTAAACCATAAATAAATTTACTGCACGAATATGGCTATCAAGAATTTCAACACTCCACATGCAAAAGAATTTAAGGGGAATATTTTGTAAGCATGGTTATAAGTTAATATAACTAAAGTTTGTGAGTAGCTAATTTAATAATTATGGTTATATTAGGAAAAACTAACAAAATTAAACTTGACTTTCTGTTTTGAATAATAACAGTAAAATATAATTACAAATGATCTGGTTGAAACTCGGAATCAAAAACTCAGAAATAAGGCTGATCCTATTTGATCCTAAGGTGTCCTATTTGGGGTGAAACAATTCAAATCTCAAAGTGAAAGGGTAAATATATTGTAAAAAGTTGTAGTCTTTCCTCAAATATAAAAGATGGTCCCCTTTTGGGCCAGACCCACAAGTGCAATTTAAGCTAGGGAAAGAAAAAGTCTATTCTATTGTATTCTAGATATAAATTGGCCTTATATCAGTAATCATTCTAGGGAATCTGGGTCAATCTTGGAGTTCCCTTAAAAACATTTGAGCAATAAGGACTTATGACTACTCAGGCCTCTCAGATTCATGTGATGAGAAGTAAATCCTAAAAATTCACCCAGCTTTCAGGGGAATACTAAGCTAATAACTCAGGGCCACATCATACCACTTATGTTGTTCAAGGGCCATTTTCCCCATCCCTCTTCTATCCTTATGGATCTGTACCATATATCAGGCTGCAGAAAAATCTGGTTTTATGTTATTAAAGAGGAATTTGCCATCTCTTAAATGGTTTGGGGGATGGGGGGGGGGGGCGCTGTGGTTAAGCCTGTGTATCATTTTCCCTACAGCTTGATCAAATATTTTTTCCAAAATAATTATAGGTCATCATGTCATACTTAAAAAAAAGAAATCATCTTGCTACTAAAAACTTGTTTCCTCCTGGTCACTACAGCAAAGTATGTAATTTGCAGGCCAGGTTATATTTTGTACAAAGAGAATAGCACCAAACTGCCTTACCTGCCTACAGCACCACTTGCAGGGGAGGGGGAGGAGGCAGTTCTCTATGTAGGCTCTGTGCAACGCTTCCTCCTCTTCTGCAAGCAGTGCTGATGATGCTGTGGAAGGAAGTCGTATCAGTGAGACTGGGCTGGATAAAAGATGAGGATATGATTTGGAAGGAGGGCATAAAAAATTGCTTATATATACTTTTCTGTATCTTGCCCATGACTAATATGATCCTATACTACTACTTCAGGGATACCCTAATCTATCCACATATATATAAAAAACAATCTAAAAGAATGTTAAGATATTTTAGGATTCAAAAAGCTAACTCTGATGGCTGTCAACTTATAAATATGAAAATGGGTCTTTTATGAGAGGACTAATATATCAGAGAAAGGAAATGCGTTTGTTTCTGTTTTTCTTTTTTCCAATAGATTTAGCCAAAAATTAACCTGAATTTCAATTTCAGCCTTAATTCTGAATTTTTTGATTATCAGAGTTCCAAAATATTTACAAATGCATTGGTTCTTAAAATTAGAAAATAATTTTATGAAAAATAAATCATAAAAATATTTCATAATGTTAACATTAGCAATTTAAGAAAATCATCAAACAGAATACTTCTACATTAAGAATGCTGAAAAACACTTTAAAAGAATAAACTATATTTAAATTGAATAATAGCACACAATATAGGCCTTCAGGCAGAAAACGCTCAAATATATGAAGCTAAATAAAACTTCAGAATAATTTTGTCTGAGTCCCAAAGAACCAAAAGACACTTGCTACATTTGCTTTATCAACCAAATAATTGTATTCCTAACAAATTCATCATCCAGTTAATTTAACTTGTCTAAGTGAAAATAAGATCCACTATATTTGTAGTCTCAAGAGGCACATTTCAATTATTCCTCTGACACAACATAATGACATTTAATTATGTTGTAATCTTGCCAAGAAAATTTTACATAAGTTAAAAATATAGATTTAAGCTAACTTATTTGCAGTATCTATGATCCTTAAGTAATTAACTGATCTACAGCAATTACAATAACTTGTCAATATATACTTAATACTAAGCATGCTAGATTACACTGAAATTTGCTGATTAGATTTTAACAATTTTATTCAAATTAACAAATATTTCAGTAAGAAATTTTAAGTTTATTTTATCAATTTCACTGTAAATGGCAAGAACCCTTTAGAATAGCAGAAAATCAACTGTTTTAAAATGCACAAATTGACTAATTACCAAACAACAAAGATACTATACAACAAGAACTCAAAAATCCAAAGTGAGACAAATCTAAAGTATAATTTTTTTTTTAAATAAACCCTTACCTTCTGTCTTGGAGTCAATACTGTGTATTGGCTCCAAGGCAGAAGAGTGGTAAGGGCTAGGCAATGGGAGTCAAGTGACTTGCCCAGGGTCACACAGCAGGGAAGTATCTGAGGTCAGATTTAAACCTAGGACCTCCCATCTTCTAGGCCTGGCTCTCAATCTACTGAGCCACCCAGCTGCCCCCAAAGTATAATTTTGAAGGCTGGGAGTAGTCTTATTTTTCTAATTTTGTATGATTTCACGTCCATAGTTACACTAGAAGGACTGGAATTTAATATCTCAAAAAAAAAATCAAGCTTCATCAACTGACATAGCATATCCCTTTTTATACATAAGGCAAAGAAAATAGAGATGGTAGAATGAAAATTTTTATTTCAAAGTAAAACTAGTATTTGTGTTTTCATCTCATACTCTTACTTCATCTCTTATCCTTATTACATTTTACTTCATATCATGATTTTAACTCAAATTATTTTTCAATAATCCCTACATTATTTTATGACCAATTATTTGAATATTTTCAATTTAGACACTTTTAAAGATTTTTCTTTTTAAATTTTAAATTAAAAGTTTTACGTTATAGTCCAAAATTTTTTACCTATTTTGATCAAGATATGTCATTTTGTAAAATGAAAAGAACAAGAAACTCAGTATAAGTTCCAGCTCCAAAGTTTTACTGGCTAAGTGACTGAAGAACGGAAATCACATAATCCCTTAGCTTCTATTATCTTTAAGTGTAGATAATACTTACACTATCTACTTCATGGGGTTAAAATCATAAAACAGACCTTTAAATAATAGCAATTAATATAAAAATCCACAGGAAATACAATAGAAGATAACTAACCACATCAATCAGGGTTTATCAAATAGGAGAAAACATTCGACAATAGATAAATATGTTTGTTTCAAAAAAGATGTTCAGTGTAAAGTGGCACAACAGCTCATCCAATTACTATAGAAGTATAATCAGAGGATAGTTTCAGCAGACTGTGCCAGGCCTGGAGCCAGGAGGTTCTTGGGTTCAAATCTAGTCTCATAAATTCCTAGCTGTATGACCCTGGGTAAGGCATGTAACTACAACTGCCTGGCCCATAATCTTTTTTTGACTTGAAACTTGATGTTTAGCATTGATTTTAAGACACAAGGTAAGTTTTTTTTTTTTTTAAGTATAAGACAGTATCATTAAGTGGTCATATAACTGAGTAACTGTATTTATAAATACTTTTAACATAGAAACTAATCAATTTCCTCTGGCTGCTTATATACAAATAAATCAATTGCATCAAATCTATTTTACATTTTAAAAAATTCATATTTTAATTTGTTTATACTTTTTTTTATTTTTCTTAGTTACAAAATTCAATTATATATTTAAAAAATTTAAAAGCTGTACCTACCTCACAAAACAATGTAAGCTTATCATCTGGTAAAAGACCATTAGCTTCATCAAGCAAAAAATCTCTCCTAATGAATTTTTTAAATCCCCAGTCCTTTCCTTGTACAAATCGATATGCTCTTTGGCTTTCTGGTGGAGAAGAGAATGAAATGAAATTTCAGGTTTTACAAATTCAAGAAATACACACAGACACACACACAATGTAGAAGATTCTTTTTTGTTTCCTTTCCACATTACCATCACTGGACTAACAACAGATTTCTGAGTCTTTTGTTGGAGCAAGAGGCTCCAGAGGATAAAAAATTTAACATTTAACAGATAAGAAAGAACATTAAGCGTATGACAGCATAATACATATGCTTATCAGAATCTAATACTAATACAATGTCAGAGGAACACAGTTATTTTCAAGTAATCTACTGACCTGATTATGCTTCTTCCCCAACTTCCATTGTCCCATTACCTAACAAATTTCATCTACATTTCACTTGGGCTTCTTTCAAATGGTGTGGGCCTTGACTATATAAAAGAGCTGAAGCTTCTTCCTCATTCACCTTTCAATTTCCTGAACCTTGGCCCAAAATTTATCTTAATAAAATTCAATTTAATTTAATTTAGTAATTTAACTCAATTTAATGCCATACAGCATTTAGGAAATATGCAACAGGCATGGCTCTAGCAACAAGTTGCTTCTGTTTTCTGTGGCCAGGTGTAATTAATTAAAAAGAGGAAAATAACAGTAAGTATACTACCTACCTAGTAATGAAATGTTTTTTGGCCATGATAATTTAGGAAACTAACAAACCAAAAATAGTCTTTGGTCTCCTGTGGCATCCTTCTGAGTGATGACAGTAGGAAATGGGGCAAAAGGTACTAAGTTTTTAGACAACAAACTTTAACTTGATGGTTTATATTCTAAATGTGACGCCCTGAACTAATGATCAAGAGTAGACATAGTGCTGCAGCAGTTAAATCTTGGATAACTGAATTTTATTATTGAATCTGAATCATCAGTTGAATCAAGTAATGTTGACATTCTAGTTATTAAAAAAACAAATGAACAGAAGTTGCAGCTAAATGGAAAAAATGATTAACCAATACTCTTTAAAGAGGTAAACAAAGGCTTTAAAAGAATGAGTTTTATTAGACATACAAGCTACAAGATATATTATTTCAAAAGACATTTGGTCACTGCTTATTTCAGGTCTAATGGTAAACTTTCGCCCCCCCCCAAAAAAATCAAGAAAATAATTACAGCTTATTCATCAACACTAGGTGCAATGCTCAAAGTGGTTCTATTCTATGAAGTTTGATATGAATATGCCAATGCAAATGGATGTGCATTTTAATACTTGGTGAACTTAATGAAAAGGTGTGGAAAGTTAGGATGGGGGATAAATAATAAATGGCAAAATGTGGTTCAGGAGAAAGAAATATGACGTCAAGTATTTTTAAGTCATATAAATTAGATAGCTTCATTTGAACATTTATTTTCTTAAAAAGAACTGGGAGTTGGAAACAGAAGAGAGCTTAGTGGATAGAAACCCAGGCCTACAGACAGGAGGTCTTGGTTCAAATCTGGCTTCAGACACTTCTTGGCTCTGTGATCCTGGGCAAGTCACTTGACCCCTATTGCCTAGACCTTACCATTCTTCTGCCTTAGAAATAATACTTAGTATTGATTCTAAGACAGAAGGTAAGTGATCAAAAAAAAAAAAAAAGAATTGGGAGACATGGGATATAATGAATTCTAAGCATTAAAAAAAAATGAAAAGGAGTATATTTTAAAAGACAGGCATTCTTGTGAGTTGACTGATTATGCATAGTGAACCCTCAATTCAACAGAGCAAATATAAGAATTTACAATAAGGCAATGGGAAAAAGACATAGGGTACAATTATGATAATTTAACCCAGAATGATTTAAGTCAGCTACTGAAAATTAAAAATGAGAAAGGGACAACAGAAATTACACTGATGTCATTTTAGCAATTTAATTCAGATATTAAACCAATATAAATCAATGCTAACAGATTAACTGCTAAAGAAAGCACCTGAATGTTGATTAAATGTAGGAATCAATACAATGATATAAATAGTTTCTTTATTCCAGTTTACTCAGTCTCCACTTTTATGCAGGTAGCATTTGAGAATTTCCTTCAGTGTCTCTCTTTAGTGTTATGGTAGGGATTATGGGTGTAGTATATATCTGTGTAATCTAGAAATTCTTCAATACACCACTTTTCCATGGATTGTCACAAAAAAAAAAAGAAAGCAAGCACCTGAATCAGCAAACATCTAACTTCTCATCAAAAGAAGATGGCTACAAAAGGTGATACCAGGTTCAAATATAAACTCATCTATAAAATCTTAGGAAAATGGAAAGAAATAATGAAGAATAACACCATTTAAATAACATTTGATATAATATTCAAATAAGCACAGTTATCCCAACATCATTCTAGGATGAAAATGAATACAAAAACAAGAAAAATGGAAAGGAATTACAGCAAGCTTCATTTTTTTCTTCAAAAATAGTAGAAATATTAAAGTTAGAACCTAACATCTTAGTCTCAGTAATACTTATTAAAAATAGCTCTAAAGACAACACAAATGAGAAACTAGCCCAGGTCAAATCAAGAAGGTATGGATTAAAAAAAAAAGAATTAAGCATATCAATGAGGAATTATTAATAATTAAGGTTCTGAAAGCATTATTCAATAATGGACCACAGCTATATTGTCCCTTAAAGGTAATGGAGATCTAGAGAATACAAAATATGACCTTATTGTATTTATCATTTTTGTTTTTTAATCTTCTCTTAGAATTAATACTAATCAATTCCAAGGCAGAAGAGTGGTAAGGGCTAAGTAACTGAAATTAAATGACTTGTCCAGGGTCACACAGCTAGGGAATGTCTGATGCTAGATTTAAGCTCACTCTTTCAGTCTCCAAGGCTGTTTCCTTATCCACTGAGCAGCCGCCTACATAGCCATCATTTGATTAAGAAAAAAATAAAGGATGTGACTTTGTGGAATAAAACTTCATCTTACAACTTACAAGTTCTTTTACAAAAAGATGTATCCAATTCACATAACAATATCAATCAGTATTCCTTAGACTATTCTATTTAACAGCCCTCTAAAAATAAACTCATAAAATATGAGGGAAACATGAAAATGCAATATGCAAGCTGGCCAAAAGTGTTGGCCACTTTGGTGGAGGACAAACGGCACAGAATCCAAGTTCTGTAGGGATTACCTGTGGATTTTCAGGCTCCTTTAGGTGCTCCTGTTAGGAGATGATATTGTGTTGATGGCATCAAGCCCTCAAGACATAGCAGAGCCTCCTTGAGTAGCCTCCTAATCACTCAAAATTCTGTGTATTCACACAGCAAAAACCAAGTATATGAAGAATGTTTATTGCCCTGATTTCAATATGCAATTGAATGGACATTCTTCCCTTACAGCTTGTTCAAAATATGTTTATGTGTGATATAGTAACTAATAATTAGTAACAATGAGGATTTTTATAACACCTACTTCATGCTGGGCACTGTGCTCAGTGCTTTTCAAATGTCACCTTTTCATTATCATTCAGCCAAGCAAAAAGATTAAGTGATTGGCTTCAGGTCTTCTTGTCTTCAGTACACCATCCATTGTGCCACCCCTTTAAAACTGGCAGTGGTTTGAAGCTACTTGGCAACAGCTATTATTACTCTCATTTTATAGATTAGGAAAGCAAGACAGAGGTAAATGATCTGCTGAAGATTACATAACTACTAAGTATCTGAATTCCAGTCTTACTGATTATAGGACCAACCTTCCATCCACATAATAGATTGCCTTTGGGGACTTTTAAGGCCCTTTTGCTGTCTGCTAGCTTCCTGTAATTTTGTCAGCTTTCTCATATGGCAGCAAGACAAAGAACATCACTGTCTATGAAGAACTAGAGGCATATGGTCAGAATGAGGAGGCAGAAATATATAGCCACAGAGAAATTCTGAAGAATGTGTGAAATATAGCATTAAGGAAATATATGACAAAAAAAGAAAAACAAAAAAACAAGAAAGACTGGTCAAATGACAAGATTGAAGGATGACAGGTAAACGGCCTAAATACTCAAGTGGTAACTATTTTGTCAGGAGAAAGCAAAAAGCACATCAGGTATATTGGCTGGACTGTCTGCAGCAAAAGTTCAGAAAGACATGGATGAAGAGTCTTATAGGAGGTATAATGATCTTCATTGTGAGAGAGAACTTGAGAAATGATAAATCAAAAATCCACTGAGTATAAACAAGTTTTGAAAGGGAAAAAATGTTCTAGAGAAAAGGAATCGACATCCAATGTACTCAGATAATAAAATGGAAAAATTAAATTAATACTTAAATATCATTTTAATAACATGTAAGCTTAGAAACTATCTTCATGTTCCTATTTATATTCCCCTAACACAAGAAATTTAATAACTCATTCTTAGTTGATTTTATTTAAAATATGAAATACAGGGGGCAGCTCGGTGGATTGAGAGATGGGAGATTCTAGGTTCAAATCTGCCCTCAGACAATTCCTTGGTTGTGTGACCCTGGCAAGTCACTTAAGCTCCATTGCCTGGTCCTTACCTCTCTTCTACCTTAGAACCAACCAAGGTGGATGGAAAGGGTTAAATATATAGATATGTATGGGTTAAATATATACACATGAAATAAAGTGTCAAAAACATGTACATGCCAAATCTCTTTTTTATATTCTACTACTATATATATATTTAAATGTCCTTTTAAAATAAAGAATATATAAGAAAAAACATAAAAGTTTAGATTTGGAAGATACTCTATAATGAAATTACTTATGATTTAATAGTTGAAAATATTGAATGTGTTAAACCACAAAAATTAACCATTTACAGCTAATAATCTACTACAGAACTGCATATAGTTTTCTATTGACTTCATATTCAGTGCACTTCTTTCCTGTCTTTATGGGTTATATTATTGCAGGAGTTTCTATAGTAACCCTAAACTAAAATAAGAGAAAGTACATGAAACAGAAATAATAACATATGATACTAAAATCTTTCCAGTTTAACTATGTTTAGTTAACCTATTGATGGAAAAAAGTAGGCAACTAACCATCTGAGTCATTTATTTTTCCCTCAGGTAAATTATTCTCTTTATTTTTCCAGATTATTCTATTATTTATGGTTACCAAAGGGAAGGGATAGAGAACAAATTCCTAATAGAAATTCTTTAGAGGATAAGCAATTCCCAAATAAGAAAGTTTAGGGCTATAAAAACTATAATATGGTCAAAAACTATTCAATATGAATTTTGCTTTTCCCCTCCCTGTCACAAAGAATGATATTTGGACTAGAAAAACTAAAGGAGGGGCAGGGGGGGGGGGGGGGGAAATAGTTAGAAGGAGATGAAACCCAAAAATGTGCAAAGTGCTGACAAGTTCAAGTCACCAGGACAAAAAACACCAAAAACTTATATGATGGCTAGGGCATCAATGATATCTTTTTTTAATTTTATTTTTTTAAAGAAATGGAATCAGGCAATTTATTTCCCTCCAAAGAATGACTGGTTTTATTACTATTTCTACCATTCAATTTACCAAACAATTATTATAACACTGTACAATTGCTGGGGGTACAAGTACAAATATAAAATTTTGCCTGGAATTCACATTCTATTGTCTCTTGTAAAAAGGATTTTTTCCAGATTAAATGTTGGCATAATTTTTAATATTAATTTTCTGACATTTTGTAATCCATGTGATCTCCCTATTTTATATACACCCATGATGAATGATATCTTAAAGATAATGGAAAATCAAATAGCAAACCAAGGAATGGGCAAAAGCTGTTTTGATTTTCAAAGACGACAAGATAATGAAATATCTATCCTATAGGGAAATGAACTTCAGTTTTGGGCAAAATTACTTAATGCTTTAGTAAGAGACATTAGGGTGGTAAAAGGAAATACAAATTTATATTTGTGCAAGACACTTTACTTATGCCTTATTTGATCTTCACAACAATGCTGGGATGCAAGTGCACTATCTCTCTTTTGCAGTAAAGGAACTAAACAAAGGTTAAATGACTTGCCCAGAGTCACACAGCTAATAAATATCTGTGGATAGATTTTAATTTGGCTTTTCCTGAGACCAAGAACAATGTTCTCTGAAAAGGAAAACTGATAAGGAACTAGCATGGCCTCATCAAAAAGAAGTCATGGAAATCTTTCTTTTCGGGGGGGAAGAGGGGAAGGTTAACAGGTGGGATTTATAAATTTATCTATTTATAAGCAAAGCATGACAGAGAAATCTGTCAACTGATTTTTTTAAACAGGTATGCTATAGTGGATTTAGAACTAAATGGAAGACTACTCAAAAAGGAATCATTAATGGGATAGTGTCGATTTGGAAGGTAGTTTTTAGTGGCATATCCAAAGGAGCTGTCCTTTGCCCATCTGCTGTTAATATTTTTATTAATGCCTTGTATAAACTACAGAGATAGCCTATTTCGTAAGCTTGTAGTTGACAGTTATTGGGGGGTTGGGCCAGGATATCTAATACCTGAGATGATGGTTTCCAAAAATATATTAACAAAAAATAACACTAAGCTGAATCTAATAAAACATGATGGTCCTATAAAATTCTCCTAATGAGATTTTTAAAAAATTAACTGTATAAGACATAGAAGTGGTGGCTAGATTACATAAAGATTCAATGATTTTAGTGGACTATAAGCTCAATGAATCTTAACAATGCAGGCAAAAAAAAAGGAAGGTAATTTTTAGCTACATTAAGGAAGGCCAAGTGTTCAAAACAAGAGAAGTAATAGTTTATATTATGTCTGGGCCAAAACAAATCAGGAATATTGTGATCTATTTTAAGTATCACATTTTATGATAGGCATTGATAAAGAATGTGAAGCTGGGGGACCAATGCCTTTGAGATGTTTGGTCTAGAAAAAAAGATAACTTGTTTTGTTGCTTTGAGGGGTAGCAATGAGGGTGGAGGGAACTGTGGAAGAAAGGAGACTATGGGTTAGAGGTGCAATTAAAGAATGGACTATCATGTGGAAGTGTACTTAAATTGGTTCTTCACCCCAGAAGGCATAATGAAAAATATCTCCTGGTACTAATAGGAAGGGCAAGTTTAGGTTCAGTTTAGGGCAAGGTTACCTTACAATGATCGCTATGCAAAAGTGGAAGTGGCTCTCTTCACTTGAGATAGTCTAGAAAGAGTAATATTACAGTTTACTGGAGATATTATGGAAGAGATCCTTAGGTTGGACTAGATACTGATTCTTATCTTGAACTAGAGATTCTTAAATTGGACTAGACAACCTTTGATTTGGGGGAGGGGTGAGAGGAGAGACACATGCAGGTCTGAGTATGTGTGAGTGACAGTGTGTGGGTGTGTCTGGGTGCCTTTTAAAAGATTAGAATACTACAAATAGTTTAAGATAGTAACAACCACAATTTCTTGCTATCACCTAAACCTAATTTTAAATAAACAAAAAAAAACCCTCCTATTTTGTTTTGTTGTTTTTATTTGGGGTAGAGGGGTGGTGAAGAAAGCAGGTAAGGGAAATAGGAAAAGTAGAAGAATGACTATGGGATTTAACTTACATTAACACCCGAGATTTCTATATATTACCCTCTTTGTAAAATCACTTACCCATTGCTTTTGTTTCTTCCCTTTTAGCATTTAGAAGGGAAAATTTGAATTTTGCTCGAACTTCACTTTTGGGGCAGCTGACTAAAAGCAAATATAAGGACAAGTAGTCTTTACTTTCATCATCTAATCCCTTTGGATTTACTCTCAGGCACCTAAAATAAAACAAGTTCATATAGAGAAATTTGAGAGTTTAACAGTTTCTTTAAAGAGAGCTACAATGAAAATATAAGTTATATTATATGATACAAATGACATATCTAGTAACATTTATAATCCTTTAATTCTTCCATATTACAAAGAACTCACTTCAATTATAATTCACTCCTTACTGATGCCTATCAGAAAATAAAAAATAGCAATATAAAATAATTTATAACAAAATCTTACCATTTCATTTTATCATTTGGGCCTGATGAAAATGTAGAACTTTTTAAAACTTCACCCATTTCTTCTCTACAGAAGCTGAAGTTATTAATGGTCCACATGTAGGAAAATTTTACTACTTTAACCTAAAAGATTAAAAAAATTACATTTGTAAGATTTTTCTGTCCTTTTCACATAGGTTATAGAGCTTTTGGGGTTGGGGTTGAGGGCATGGGGGAGGGGGGGAAGGGGACATAATAAAATATCAGACCTGTCATGTCAAAGGGAGATCATAACAACTTTTATCAATGCAGATCTGCATTTTCTCTGCAACTTAAAAATCTTAAGAGATTAAAATATTTGGTAATACAAAGGTGTTCAATATAAGCTTGCCTAACTCCTTATCCATTACATTATTTTGCCTCTCACCAGAACACTAAAAAAGTTCTCAAAATTACTGAGAGGGGGTAGCTCAATGGATTGAGTGTCAGGCCTAGAGACAGGAGGGAGGTCTTAGGTTCAAATCTGGCCTCAGACATTTCCCAGCTGTGTGACCCCACTGGATAAGTCACTTAACCCCCATTGCCTAGCCCTTACCACTCTTCTGCCTTGGAACCAATATACAGTATTGATTCCAAGAGAGAAGGTAAGGATTTATTAAAAAAAAAAATAGTTTTCCTGTTACTTTTAAATTTAAAGTAAGTTATTTATTACTAAAGTGTACTTGCCTGTGTATAACACCAACTTTCAGCTATGGGCCCACAGGTCATCTCTCCAGGTGGAGGTGGGGTGGGTACCCTAGACATTGCCATTTTATTACAGGTTTTTATGATCAGCTCAGTAATCCGCACTTCAGTACTTTTCCTATGAATAAAATAGGCTTTATGTCAGCTTATTCAAAAGTTCAATAACTAAAGAGAGTGATAGCAAAAAATTGGAAACAAAGGAGATCCCCATCAGTTGGGGAATGACTAAATAAATTTCATTACATTAATGCAACGGAATATTGCTGTGCTGTAAAAAATGATCAATGTGATGAATACAGAAAAGACATGGAAAACTACATAAACTGATGCAGTGAAATTAGCAAAGGCAAGAAAAATATACACTCTGACTACAGCAATGTAAATAGAAAAAAAGACATATATCAAATAATCAGAAGTGAATAAGACATTAAGATGCAGAAGGGGGCAACTGGGTAAGTCAGTGGATTGAGAGCCAGGCTCAGAGATGGGAGATCCTGGGTTCAAATTTGACCTCAGACACTTCCCATGTGTATGATCCTGGGCAGGTCACTTAACTCCCATTGCCTAGCCCTTATCACTATTCTGTTTTGGAACCAATACACAGTATTGATTGTAAGACAGAAGGACTGGGTTTAAATATATATATATATGCAGGGCTTAAAAGAAGAGTTTTAAGACCTACTCACTCCTCTTTGCAGATGCACTATTCATAAGTATTGAATAGTGCACACGTTTTCAGACTTTTTCAATGTATTGATCAATTATGCTGAATTTTCTTCTTTTTTTTGGTCTTTTTAAAATTTTAAATCACGATTTTTTATGGGATAGGTCTAAGGAGATAAGTTCCTATCACATGAGGTTAGGGAAAATCTCATTTTATTTTATTTAACTCATATTCCAAGTTAGCATCAAAATTATTAAGATTAAAAAAATAAAAAAAAATTAAGATTAAAAAATATTAAGAGTATCAACAGTTTACCAAACACATGCTTTTTTGAGATATGACTAAGAATTAACCTCATACTCCCGGGAAATAATAAGCTAGGTCAGGAAAGAACATTAAAAAGTGGCAGACGGCCCCAAATCATAGCCAAGTGCATAGATATTGTCTATCAACTTATAAAATCAAATATTTGAGTGACTATTATGTGTAAGGTACTAGTCTGAGTTTTAAAACTTGGTCAGTATCCTCAAAGAATTTATAACCTAGGTAGAGAGGACAAAGAAAAGGATGAATTAACAATATTCCAAGCACCAACTAAGTAGGTATAGGAAAATAAGTTTCATAATAGATCACTGCTGACTTCTTTGCCCTAGGAGCTTGCATTTCAATAAGGAAAGATGACTCTTAAAAAAGAAAGGTTTGTAGATTCTGGCAAGTGAAATCATAGGTATGTTTCTTGGAAGGAGGATGGGAGATTCATCCCAAGAGTTGATAACTTGTTAGAGTTAAAACTCCATTTAAAAAAAGACTCCATTAATAATAGTGCTCTTTACATGTAAGAGAGTCTACAGGTTGAAAATCAGTTTAAAAGATAATGGAGTTAAGCATTTCCCTTCTCCTTAGTTAAAGAAACATGCATTTGCATGGGAAAGGGAGACTGAATAATTTTTCTTATCACAATAAACAAGATTAATAAGGACTATCTATTCTCCCAAAGTATTTAAGTAGGATACCATCTACTACTGTAATGTAAAAAGGCTGCTGATAAATAAAACAGAATCTTGATGTCAAATGGTTCATTAATTACATAATGAAAACTTGGAACTGAAAACTGAAGTAGAAACTATACAGAGGTATGACCAAGATTATAGGTACATAAACATTTAAAAGGCAAGTCCCAGATACGATTTCATTAGGGGAATCTGTCTGTAAAAACCTGGTGGTAAATTAAAGAGAAGCAATTTTTAAATACTTTAAATACTGATAAGGATTCAAATCAGAAAGAATACAGTCCTAAGACCTGGAATGGAAATTTTGCTTCCTTGCTCACTACCTGGAATCCACAATAATTCATTTTCCATCTCTAAACTTCTATTATCATAAAATGAGATGACTGGATTAGATGACTGATAAATAAAATTCGTCCCAGTTCTAATTCCTATGATCCCAAATTTGAGGCCAGGGACAATCAGCAATAGCACAAAAGAAGAACAATAAAGTATTCATAAAAGGAGATGAAAAGGTCTGAGGTATAGAATCATTTGTATATTAGGTAACATTAGAAATTTTATAAACAGACTCTAGAACACTCAAAAAGGAAGGTTGAAGAAATCCTGCAGTTAATAGAAGAGAGGTCACCTGAAGTTTATAGGCCCTGATGCTTCCAGATTACATAATGAAATATAAAGACATTACTGATAGTAACCAACTAGTAATAATATTCTAAGCAAAATGAAACTAGTTCCATGATCCCCAATTCCCCACAACTAACAAATATTCAATATCTACCCCATTCTTTAAAAGAAAATTCACTTGATTCTACCACTCTATCAACAAGCAAATTCTATTTCTCTTCTTTTCATAGTCAATTTCCTAGAAAAAACAAAGCACACTAAGTACAAAGTGCTAACCTGAAAAAGGAAAATAGAACACAAAATATATACATAGATACAATACAAAAGAATAGAAATAAAAGGCAAAGTTAACAATCATAATCTTGAATGCAAAAGGATTAAAACTGTAAATTAAATTTGCATGGTCTTTCTGCTATTGCTACATTTCTGGAACTATATCAAATAATAAATAAATAGCAGGAAGTCAGAAAGCTTTATTTATTAAGAAGTTTCTAGTATATATCCCACTGCATATAATGTTTGCATTTAATTTTAACTTTAAGCAGGCACTACATATATATAATAATTTACACACATGTTCACATACATACTACATATGTATATTTGTGTATATATGAACACAGGTTCATATACACACTATCTATGCTTTATAGGATATTTAACATAAATTAATATTATACCCTGTCAGTTTGTTTTAATCTATTGAGATAATTAAGTGGTTTTACATGGCTCCAAAGAAATGAGAAGACACCCTAAAACCATTCCTTTGTAGACATTGGCAGTCCAGAGTTGTCAAATATTGTACATATCCAGATATTTAACATATATTAATCTACAATTATTATTATTTCTGACTTTTTCCTTTGTTTTCCCTTTAAAATATAACTTCATATACGGCATGAATTTCTGAAATAGGGATGAACACGCAAAGAAATTCTATTTATATAAAAGATACAAGCTATCATAAGAAATTTTAAGTGAATGAAGTATTTAAAATTTAAGAGAAAGGAAAACTGAGTTTAAAAGTATACAATATAAAAAGGATTTTTTAAAATTAATTTATTTTGAAAAGGATTTCTTAAAAACAGTCATATAAGATATAAAAAGGATATAAGAGAATAAAAATAAATGCTATATAACCGATGATAGTAAGGAAAGTACAAGGTACATTTATATTACCTGACAGAGCAAAAAAACTTTTTCACAAATATCAAGTAACGAATGGAAGAAATTACATTATGCTAAAAGGTACCATATACAAATGAATATCTTTACCAACTATATATGCACCAAGATATGATACCTAAATCTATAAAGGGAAAGTCAGATGAACTTCAAAATGACAGACATTAAATTAATTGTAGGAAACTTTTAATATTCCTCTCTCAAAGGGAAAAATGTAATAGAATATGTTAAATAAACTTCAGAAATTAGTGAAAACATAAAGATCAGAAGACAAAAATGTTAAATGTCTCCTTTATGTAACTAATTAATCAAAATAGTGTCCAACAAATTAAAAGAAGCAGCCATTTCAGAAGTGATCAAAAAATATATGCCAAGATGGGGAAAAAAGATAAACTGAATAATTTGTGGATCAAAGAGGGGGGAAATTAACAACTGTGTAAAAGGAACTGGTAACATTGAAGAAAAAACATAATAAAGATTTGGAGGTCAAATATCCAAACTAAAAGAAAGACAGAAAAATAATATGTCTTAACAAAGTAAAAAAAGACAATAGAACATGTAATTCAAATCACATAGCATTAACAAACCTGAAATATAAACAAAGGTAAAGAAATCTTAAAAATTAAAGGAAAAAGGTAAAAAGAAAATGAAAGTCTTAAAAATTGACAAACCTTTAGCTAATTTAAGAGAAAAGTCAAATTAAAATTCTTAAATGAAAGCGTGAATTCACAATGAATAAAGATCAATAACATCAGAAACTATTATACTCAATTTTATGTGCAAAACAGAGAATTTCAAAGAAATATATATGATTAATGACAAAACTGTCAAATACCCAAACTGAAAGACAGACCTTAAACTAATGAACCTCAAAAACATAAAAGGAAGTCATAAATGACCTACTGTAGAGGGAGAAAAAAACCTACTCTGGTGCAGATGTTCACAAATATAATATATTGAATATTTAAAGAGCAATAAATATTCATACTACAAAAATTGTTCTAAATAACTGCAAAAACTCATTCCTTTTATGAGATAAATAAGGTATTACTAACCCATACTAAGGAGAAAGCAGAAAGAGGAAAATATAGACCAACCAAATGTGGTTCAGTTAAATTCGTAGTTTTTAAGAAAGCTGCAGCAATAAACAAAATAAAATGACTCAACAGAACTAAAAATTTGACTTAAAACAAAGATTCATGAATAGGTCAACATTAGAAAAACAATTGGCATCATTGTTAACATAAAACAAAAAACACATGGTTTTATCAATAGCTGTAGAAAAGGCTTCTGATAAAGTGGCACTTGTATGCTAAAACAGTCACAAACTAAACCAAAAAAAAAAGGAGGGCCCCATTTTATTTCATAAAAAATGTTCATCAAGACCAAACATAATAGTATTTACAAATATAAAATACTAGAAGTGTTCCCATAAATAGCAGAGTGAAAGAAATATTCCCCCTCTCCAATATTGTATGATAGTTTTTAGAAACGCTAATTATAGCACTAACACTAGAGAAAAACTTTAGTGGTATAAGCATAAAGAAAAGAATGGGCAACTGTTCAATCAACAAAAGGGATGATACTTAACTTAGAAAATACTAGTTATCAGAAAGAAATTAGATTTATTAAGGCAACAAAATCTTGCAGTTTTCCAAAAACAATCTAACCATCTCTCCTGTTTCATTTTTGTCCCAATTTATTGCTTCTTTAAGTATCTAAACTGCAAAAACCACCCTCCCAAATATACTCACAAAGTATGCAAGTTACCTATTCAATAGAACTGTAATTGGCATGTTTCATCTACTTGTTTTTTTCTATGTGGATCAATACTTTAAGCAAGACTCTATATTGCATTTTGGGTCTTAAAATATTTCTGAAATTAATAAAAACAAGGGGGAAAATGGCATACAATTAAGACAGCCATAGCCTGAAGAAAAGATCAGTGGGTATCATCAAGTGGCAAAAAGGCCCTAAAATGCCTATGTGCCAGACTGACAGGGATATCAGTGAAGGACTAGGTCATTTTAGAATATAAGCTCATTACTAATACATTAGAGAAGGACAGTTGGAAACACATCATGCTTTGTCTCATAAAACAAAGAGAAGCAATAGAAGGATAGAAGTTTCAAGAATGCTTAGTCTAGTCTCTTGCAAAGTTAAGTCATTCCAAGGTCATTTAAGGATCTAAATCAGAATGTAACAACCAAACAACAAAAATTAGTTTTATATTTATCATTCAAAATAATGGCAAAGAGATCATAGAATTTAAAAATTGAGAATTGAAAGGCAACTTTTGATTAATTTGGCACAATCATCCCATTTTACAGATAAGGAAAATTGCTAGAACTATACAAGAAAAAAATGACATTATTGAAAAGGAAGCTATCCTTAAAAGCAAGAGATATTTTTCATGTTTGTCTTTATGTTTGCATTTAGTAGAATCTTTAACTTCTGTTGAATTGAGGATTTTTTTTTAAGTTAAAAAAGTGTTTAGGGAACTGGCTGTTCCTTAAAGAAAAAAATGATAAAGTACAATGAAAAATATCTACCATAAAGAATAGAAGATTCTTAAGACTTTTTGTATATCATAGACCCCGTTGGGAGCCTTGTGAAGCGTATGAATGTTTTCTCATACATAAAATAAAATATGAAAAAAAAAACTATATAGAAACAAAATACTAAAAGGGAAATCAAGCGCATATTGAAATTAAGATGTAATCTTTCCTCTACATTCAAGTTCATAGATTCCAAGAAATCTATCCCCAGATCCCTTTTGCAAGTCTGCATGTTGAACTCAGGTTATGAACTCTTACCCTGGAATATGAAGAAAATGTTAGTTGAGAAAAAATCTAAGTTGTCTACATAAAAAATTATGTCTCTAACTCTATTAAGTAGCATATTGAAGTTCAAGGGAGAAAGACCGTTGGGTATAATTTTAAATGGTCTTTTTTCTTTGATAAACTCTAAATGGTTACTTATGATTTTTTGTATTTGAAGTTGAATGACTTTGAACACAGAGTTGTCTGAAGGGGTTCAATATTAAAAATTAAAATTACTGAAGTAGTATTGTGATTTTTAAATTGAAGTTTTTTCACAGTAACAATTGCAAAAGTTAATTCTTGGTGCCCAGGGGAAATGATACTATATATGTTTCTTTCATTTATTACTGTGGTTTAAGAAGCCAGCTAGGAACAATATCACAATTTACCTACTCCTGCTTCCATCACATAATCATAGCAAAACACATGTGCAGCCAATAAAACCTGTCTTTTCTGTTTCAAAGAAAATATTTCATTCAAGACTATACTATCTGTCAGAACAATTCTTCAATTAAAGTAAATAAGTTTTAAAATTACAGCAGTCACCTGAAATGGGAACAGCTAATGAGCAGTTTGAATTTTTAAAATATTTTAAGTTGTCTAAAATTCTCCATCCTCCCAAATTCATTGTCATACAACTAAATTATGTAACTTTCTTATGAATAAAAACATTTAAGTGGTATTAACTGTTATATGATTTATATAATTAGAAGACTTCAGGGCATAGATGGTACTATTTTTTACTTGTATTGGCAATGTTTTGAATTTAAATATTTTGGAGTAAAAGTGTTTCAAACAAAGGTTTAAGCTTCTCAAGAATTTAAGGTCACCTAAAATAACTATTTGATTTCTCAACTGAAGTTTTGTACCTTTATGTAAATAAGAAGTAAAATTGGTTAAAAAATGAATAAATTGGTACTATGAGAAAACTATACCTCATTTTATATTCAAGTGTTACTTCCCAAGAAAGGGTTAATACAAGTTTTGCAAGAAGTATTTTCACATTTAAATTAGTTTCAAAAATATTTCATTCCTGTTTAAATTTCAAAGAGCTTGGATTCCAAGCACAAAACCAAAATTTTCTCGCTCCTCCCATTTATTAATTATGTACTTATATACATTAGAATATTAAAGAAATTCTTTTGAAAACAATTTTAAACAGGTGACTCAGTGGAACAGAGACTCAGGCCTAGAGATGAGAGGTCCTGAATTCAACACTTCCTAATTGTATGACCACAAGTCCTTAATTCCCATTGACCAGTGCTGGTTCTAAAACAGAAATTAAGTGTTTTAAATAAAATACCCACAAGTTTCCCTCCATTGCCCTTTGTATTATTTAAAATTTTTGTTCTCTGGAATGTATGATGTTTTATTTTTCACAGATATATACTATCACTTGGAGAATATGAATATGGATGATAAGACTGGCATATTGCAATCTCTGAAAGCCCTGAATGCAACTAATATACCCTCCAACTCACAGTCCATCAGCAGTATTTGTCCTAAGATATATGCACACTAATGAGCTAGCCATCCAATGGCCATAATATTAGCAAAATTCATTTTTTGTTTACTTTCTTCATCCTATGTGGAATAACAACTAGATCTCTCCTTTATAACAAGAGGCCTTGTTACAACCCGGTATTATTTGAGGGTACAATGTCATTAGCAAACAGTAAAATCTGGAAGACTTCACCATCTGGAGAAAATCCCTCATCCATTTGGACTCTATGCAAGGCATACACCAGGAACCTGATAAAAAATTCTCCCAAGCATATGCTCATTTTTAAATGATTACACAGAACTAGGAAGGAAAAAATGTAAATATTATTAATTCATAAACAGTGAAAAGGAATGAAAAAAAAGCAACATTTTAGGATCATAATTGATAATAGAATTTTGCAATAAGGGAAATTATGTGTAAAATGACTGTTCAATTCAACTAATACGTTAAATGACTGTTATGAAAAACAAAACTGAAGGCTGCAAAATTATAATGATTATTATGCTTGGCACCAAAGTGATAACCATAAGTGAACAATGGCTTAAAGATACAAAAAGGTAGTTTTCTAGAGAAGGTTCATGTTATCAATAACCACATGGAAAATAATGCTCCAAATAATTTTCAGAAAAATGCAAATTAAGTTAACAAAAAAATTTTTAAATTTAATTAATGTTTTTGTTGCATTTAAGTTCCAAACTGTCTCTCTCTCTCCCCACCCTACACTGGAGAAGGCCACCATTTCACACACACATGATCCTATGCATACTTCCTTCTCTGAAGGTGGATAGCACCTTCCTTCACAAGTTCTTTATAGCTGATTTAAGTATTCATAACTCAAAATAGCTTAGTCATTCATTTATAATTATTCTTTGAACAATATTGCTGTTACTATATGTAATGTTCTCTTGGTTATGCTTGTTTCAGTAATTCATTACTGCTTCCTGTTAAGTCTTTGTTTTATGTTTTATTAAAATCAACCTTTTTATCATTCCTTATATCTCAATCATATACTCCAGCTTGTTTAGCCATTCCCCAATTGATGAGCATTCCCTCAATTTCAAATTCTTTGCCATCGCAAAGAGAGCTGCTATATCTTTGTTAAGAATAAACTGAGTAAATATACCTCCAGAGCAAGAACTGAGATACAGAAATAAAGAAGATACGGTTTTATATATATACATATATCTTTTAATCATGCCTTCTCTAGTAGGGGGAGAGGAGGGACTTTACTGCGTATTTAAATTCTTTTTTTTTTTTTAAATAAAAACAGATAGGGTTTTTCCCCCTTTTCCCTGATCACCTTAGGAAACAGATTTAATAGTGGTTTCAAAGGCTATACACAACTCCAGACTGCTTTCCAAATGGTTACATTAGTTCACACATAGTTTAAGTATCCCAATTTTTTCATATCCATTTGTCAATTTCCCCTTCTAACATCTTAGCAAATTTGATAGGTAAGATATCTTGAAGTTGTTTTAATTTTCATTTCTCTAATCAATGATGATTTAGAGCATTTTTCCTAGAACTATAGCTTCTAAAAATTGTTCATATCTTTTGACCATTTATCAGTTAGAAAATGACCCATATTCTTAAAAATTTGATAGCTTTCTAAATATTTAAGATATAAAACCTTTATCCAAAAACCTATCTATAAAATTTTTTTCCAATTTTCTTTTACAGCCTATCTCACACAAGTCAGTGACAAGATGACAAAAAAGGAAAATGGCAAATGTTAGAGGGGTTATGGGAAAACAGGTACATTAATACATGGAGCTGCAAATTTTCTAGAATTCTGGGAAACAATCTAGAACTATTACTGTGCATTTTCTTTAACCCAGCAAAACAATTAGGCATATACTCCCAGAACAATTAAAAAACAAAATTAACTAATATATACAGAAATATTTATAACAGCTTTTTGAAGTAAAAATATACTGAAAACCAAATGGGTCCCCATAAGTTAGAAAAGGGCTAAACAAATTATGGTATATGAGTTAATAAAATAATATGGTGACATAAGCAATGACAAAAGGGAAAGAGCCAGAGAAACCTGGAAGGACTTGTTTAATACAGAGTGATGTGAGCAGAACAAAAATAATTTTATACAACAACAAAACTGCAAATGAACAACTTTGAAAAATTTAACTCTTGACCAATGGCAATAACCAACAATAATTTAAGAGGACTCATACTGAAGCTCCTTGACCTTTGTCAAGGTGATAAATTCTGAGTGCATTATTTTTTGGTTATAACAAATATGGGAATTTATTTATTTGTTACAAAGATTTTTTTTTTTTTATGAAGAGGCATCAAATAAGTCATGACTATTGGGGAAAGAGGGAAAACTGGCACTGATGAATGATATTAGAGATTGGACATATACAAATGTCAGCTAGTTAAAAAAAAAAGCAACATACTTGAAAAGCTGATTATGAAAAGGTTTTATTTTCCAAAGATGACTTGTCAAACGTAATCAAAGGCATATAAGGGTATTAACCAAATGGCAAAGTTATTAATCAGCAAGTAAAGAATTTAATAATTAAAGAGAATAAGAAACAGTTAATGCATATAGTTTTTACTACTATGACACTCAATTGACATTACTGGAAATTAGAGAAATTAGTTCTGAAAGGTGCCCCTTGGGCCACTTAATCTTTATAATCCAAAATTATGGATGAGCTACATTATTTTTCTAACCTTCATCAATAATCTCAGTATTTTCAAAACCAATATCCATGAAAAAAGAACCAGGAGCTATTTAATTCTGTTTTTTTTTTTTTAAACCCTTACCTTCCATCTTAGAATCAATACTGTGTATTGGTTCTAAGGCAGAAGAGTGGTATGGGCTAGGCGGGGTGGGGGTGGGGGGTTGTCAAGTGACTTGCCCAGGGTCACACAGCTAGAAAGTATCTAATTCCAGATTTGAACCCAGGACCTCCTGTCTCTAGGTCTGGTTCTCAATCCACTGAGCCACCCAGCTGCCCCCCCCATTCTATTCTTTTTTTAAGGAGTAAGTGCACTGAAGATGAACATCCAAAACAAAGTGACCCAGGAGAGGAGGCTAAGATTATCTAAAGTCTTATTAAAGGAAATGGAGATATTTAACTTGGAGTAGATATAAGAAGAATTTAATAGTAGTCTTCAAGTGTAAAAGGAGAATTAGATTTGTTCTTCTGTCAGGCCTCAGAAGAAAAGAAGTTAAAATGTGGCAGGTTTATTGCAAACAATATAAAATATCAAAAAGGGGGGAGTGACTTACCATGTGCCCTCTCATAACATGCTTTCAAACAAAAAGTTAAATAACATCTATATGCCATGTCTTTATCCACATCACTGGACTAAAAAAAAAATGCAAAACACTCCAGGGCCAAATCACAGGTATCTACCCTAGGTTTTGTACCCTTCAAAAACACAGATCCCCTGCCACTGAATGATTAATAACAATTCATTGAGGCCAGTCATTCAACCATTTCTGAATCTATCTAATAATATTATCATCTAGTCCACATTTTTCCATCTTTTCAAGAATATCATGTGACATTTTTGGTTAAAATCTAGGTAAACTATATGAACATTATGTGCTCATCTACTAGTTTTGTAATCTTGTACAAAAAAAAAGAAATGAAACAAAGAAGAAAAAGTCTGGGACTACCTGTTCTTGCTGAAACCATCAAGATTACTTCTCTGGAATCAATTTCTCTTTCTAGATGTTCATTATCTCTAGTGATAAAACATACAAAATTGTACTGAAATCTTATTAGTTTCATATGAATCATTATTTTTATTATTGAAATTCAATCATCTGTTAAGAAAGTATCATAATGTCAAATTTCACAAAATTACAAAATATCAGGTTTAAAAATGACCTAAAGCTAGTCTAACCTACATCTGAAAAGGAATTCTTATTCTGGAGAAGAGATGGTTTATCTTGTTTGATGACCTGTAGAAAGAGCACATACTATGGCAGTCCATTACATTTTTAAATAGTTCTTTTGGCTAAATTTCTCCCTATATTAAATCTAAATCTACCACTTTTCAAGTTCTTTTGCTTCTAAAGCCAAGCAGAACAAATGTAATTTATGCTAGAATTTTTATAGGAATCAATAATGTGCAAAATGTCCTAGTCCACAGACTTGTGTTTTCTAACTATTGAGGGGTGGGGTGGGGTGGGGGGCGTAAAAGGGCAAAAAGAGAGGAAAATAAACATAAGGATAATTAATGGTCCTTCAATTTCATAATACCTTCCCATTTTCTATTCTCTTTCAAATATTACTGACATTGGCTTAATAGCAATCATATCTGCCAATTTTTTCAATACTGCAAGATTCAATTTTATCTAGGCCAGATGACCTCAATTCATCAAAGGCAACTTGGTGTTCTCTTAGTATTTCCTTACTTTTCCTGGTATCAATTCCCTAGTCATTTCCAGTACAAAGGCCATTATCCTTGAGAAGAGAAGCAAAATAAAAGTTAAGTAGCTATCTCATCTCTGTTGTCAAACATAATCATCCCATCCACCTCAAGAAAATGACCTATTTTTTCTTTGATCCTTTTTATTCCAATATAGCTAATGTTTTAACTATTTTCTGAATATACAAGACTATCTCATCTTCCTTTTTTATCTATTCATGTTTCCTTTGAATAAAGTATCCATAAACATATTCCATCCATAAATTACTGATTCATACCTAAAATCAAATTTGCCTCCTTTATTTATACCTAGTTCTTTATTGATTGCAAGTAGACTTTGGGCATTTGTATTAATGTTTAAATTCTAAGTAACTGGCACCTAAGATTTTAAACCTCTGTGAATTTAATAGTAGTCTCAACTACTGTTTTTTTAATGCAGCTCTTCTCTATGGGATTTAACTTGATATAGACAGTTTTCTTCCCATCTTTTTAAAAGCCCTTTTGTTCTGATTAAATACACAATTTTTAAACCTTTACCCTCTGTCTTAGAATCAATAGTAAGCATCAATTCCAAGACAGAAGAACAGTAAGGCCTAAGCAATTGGACTTAAATGATTTGGCCAGGGTAACACAGATAGTTAAGTGTCTGAGACCTTCCATCACCAGGCCTGGCTTTCTATCCACTTAAGACACCTAGCTGCCCTTTCAATATACTATTACAGAAAAATCTGTAAAAGACAATCTACTCTTCTTTGAAATTTGAAGAGAAATAATAATCTACCATAGTGTAACAGAAAATAACAAAAACACTGAAACTGAAGGCTTCAAAATTTTAATGACCAACCTTGCCCCAAAAAGAAAAATGAGAAGGTACCTGCATTCTCTCTCGTTTCACAGAAGTGGGGGGCAATTATGAATTTGTATTGCTGCATAAATTAAGCTTCTGTGATGGTGCCTTTAAAAAATTATTTTAAAGGATGGCTAGGGAAATGGGCAAGCTACATTAAAAAACACAGTTGATGAAAAAGCTTAAATATGATAAAGACATACCAAACCCATGAAGTTCAATAAAACAAATAGAGAACTATAGATCAATATCATGAATACTGATAAAAAATATTAAAGTAAGTTTCTGACAAAATATATAGCAATTTATCCAAACTCTCATTTACTATCACCAAGATAGTCTGATAGGTGCCAAGGATGTAAGGATGCATTGGGGGGGGGGGGGAGATTACACATTAATAACATTAATAACAAAATGACAAAACAAACTCCTTTGGTTAAAAATGACCCAACTAAAAAAAGTTCATACCATAAATATCAGAAAAATATGAGATAACTATATATAATAGAATTGATATAACAACAAAAGTCATTATCTAATAGATTAGTGGTCAAAAGAGATGAACAAACTGGTCTCAAAAGAAATAGCCATATGAAAAAATGCTCTGCCACTAATAAAGGAGATATATATTAAAACAAATATGACAGCTCTACAGTTCCACCACAAAAGCATAAGATAGATAAAAATGGTAAAAAAAGGAAAACTGACAATTAAGGATAAGGATGATTTGTAGAACTGTGAAATGGTTTGTCCATTCTGGGGAGAAATTTGGAATTAAACTAAAAGTCACTAAATCATACATATTCTTTGATCCATCAAAACTGTACACTATGGTCACATATAAACCAATATATACAGGAATATTTATAGAATCTTGTTTGACTGCAAAATCAATTTGTTTGGAAACAAAGTCAGCAATCATTAACTGGGGAATGATGGAACAAAGTAATTATATATATGGAATATTATTATGCAATAAAAAATATCAAAGGGATGGATTCAGAAAAACCTTGTAAGGAATGTAAGGAATATGTAATTCTTTCCTTTTTGAACTTGACAAATATCAAAGAACATTTCAATATATAAAAAACAAAAAGAGAATTCCATAGACTTCTTGTGTACAGTATATAAAATATAGTAATAAGAATTCTTGACTTGAATGGGCTGATAAAGAAATGAACTAGAGTACAACAACTACCACTTCAAAAACGTAAAGTAAAACAACTTTAAAAGATTTTAGTAGCAGAATATTTAGTCGATTTGGGAGTAAAAAGACAAAACAATTACTCTGATCAAAATAAAGCCCAATCATAAGCTTTGAAGACTGATGATAAAACATGCTTCCCCCATCTTCTTAAAGCACTAGAGAAAGAAAATGAGACATGTCTTCAGACATAGCAATGTATGAATTTATTTTCCCCGATTATACTTATTTCTTACAAGGGAGTAAGTAGATGGGGGAGAAGGGTGTTTGCTTTCAGAGAGGGGAAGGACTGGGGCTGAATTAGCAAGTAGTGATATGAAGCCAAAAAAGTAATGAATCAAAAATACACATAAGAAAAATGGAAGATCAGGAAAAGGGGGGGGGGTGGAGAATTTTTGTTACTACCAAATTAAATTTTATATATATAATACTAGAAATCCAATTCTATGTGGAATCCTATTTTTATTCCTTTTATGTTGAATTGTTTATTGATATCTGTCAAGATTAAAGAGAAACGTGTCCATATTTGCCATACTCTAGTCAAAAGAAAGCCAATGAGAAAACAGTTATAAACAACTTCACCCAGTCCATGGCTGCACAAATAGACTGCCAGAAACCAGGAGAGGATCTAAGCAGAAACAAACCAGGATAGGACAGCTCAAAAGAAGAGACCAGTCTCAGAGTAGGAAATAAGTGACCAGTAAACAGTAAACAGGAATGAGGTGAGAGAGCCAAGCACAAAGTTCCAATTTAGAAACTGAGGCTAGAAAAAAACATTCTATGTCTTACTGCTAGGCACTCCTAAGCACTTTAAAATATTATCTCATTTTATCCTCACAACAATCCTTAGGAAAAGAAGCTTTTATTATCACCATTTTACAGATGTCAAAAGAGAGGGGGGATTTGGGCAGGTAATAAATGTTTGAGAATGAATCTGAACTCAGGTTTTCCTGTTTCTAGGCCTCTAACCTTAAGAAAATTTTGCATGGAATAAGAATGCAAAGTATGAAGAAGCCTTAAATAAAAGGCTTCAGATATGGGAGGTGGAGGGGGGAAGGATTACTTTAGAATCAATAGGGAACTATTTATTTCCTATGCCTCTTTAGTGAGAGGCAAATAAACCCATTTTCTGGGGGCCTTAGTTTCCTCATCTGTAGAATGAGTAGATTGAAGTAGATAGATGGCCTCTAAGATGTCTCCAGTTCAAAATCTATGACCCTAAGATTTTTAGGGGAATGAAATAGACTTGTGAAACAATATCAATTTGGCAGATATGTGAAAGATGGATTGGAAAGGGATAATAATAGTCACATTTGTATCAGTAAGTTCTGTTAAACTGAAGCATGATGTGCTCAATGAATGAACTATAAAATACAAATGTCAAAAATGGGATACTGTTATTTAGTTGCAAAGAAAAAGAAAATACAATACTTGTTTCTATAGAGGTCTTGGCAGGCAACAATTTAACTGAACTGTAAAATGTATTTAATATCTTTAAATTGTTTCAAATGATCACTTTGCCTTAAACTTAATTACTGATACATTTTTAAAAGAAAAAAGGTTACTTTTTATAGAAGCCTATAGAGTACTATATTTACCACTTTTTTCACTCTATGGAAAGGCATTTCCATTTAAAAAGGTCTCTGGATTAACAAACGCATCATAAATATTATACTCAAAGGCTACCTTCTTGCCTGACAAGTTTCTCTCCAAATAAATCAAATGTGAACTCCTTTCCATTTACATTCTCTGCAAAGGCAATATACTACTGGTTTCTTTTTCAAGCTTGAGATCCATCTGTTGCCTTGTTTCTTCTACTTTCCCTATGTTTTACTTTCTTCCTTCTAGCAGATTTAGAGCTTCATACATTATGTGTAAACAAAAGCATGATGACCAGTAAATCAACAACTTAGGCACATGGGACAATGAAAGAGTGATACACAATGCTCATACAGCTGCTCTCCTTATGTTCTTCCATGTTTCCTCCTATTCCCTCTACCTAACCCCACTGCACCCTTCCCCCTCCAAAAAAAAAAAACCACACTCCTTATAACCATCATCATTATTCTAGTTGTTGTTTAAATGCCAAATGACCTTTCTCATGGGCCCTTCTTTAGGATGGAAGAAATACAGAAAACTCACATTATCATTCAAAAACACGCAAAGATTCAGAATTTCAAAAGGTTAAAAGTATCCTGAAATTGGTGGCTATATAAAGTTCCTTTGATAGGGAAAAAATGCATAAGCTCCATTTTCAAATATATAATGAATATATACCAATTCTCAATCTTGAACTTTTCTATGTAAAGTATACTGAATTCAGTCAGTCCTTCAGGATTGTTTATATAAATTCTTAATCTGGGGACCAAAAACTTTTTTGATAACTATATTTAAATGAGTTTCCTTTGTAATCCTATAAATTGTCTTACATATTTAAAAATAATCTGAGACTGGGTCTAGAGTTCTTTAGACTGCCAAAGGGGACCAGGATCATCACATAAAAAGCTAAAGAATTTCTGGTTTAGATGATATCTGGCAGTCTTACATTACAGTTCTGTAATTCAATAGTTACACAAGAGCTGCTCCAAGATACTTTAAAGTATTTTCCAAGTGTGCTTTTTGGAAAGATCATTTTAAAAAGCTCAAACTTTGAAGAAAAAAAAAAAACATTCCTAAGGAGGCTAAATTGTTTTACTATTATTGAATAGAAAGATATTCATATGTCACTCATCATGGTTATCTCCAAATTTTTCTTTAGATGAATGGTGGCATTATAAAATCATAAATTGGATATAATGATGTCCACTAATTATTATCATTTTCTCCTGATTAGGATTTATTTTTTTAAAAAGAATTACAAGTAAAAAACATAATGTAATATCAACAAGATTCATTTCCTTTTTTGCATAATGAGTGCATGAAATACATGGACGATTATAGGGGAAATCAAATACATTGAAATAGTTATCTATGTCAAGGCATGACAAAATAGATATAGAAACAAATACATATAGAAACAATTTAATAGTCTCCAGTTTAAGATATAAAGAAATGTCATATTTAAGTATATGGAAAGTTATACTATGTTCACCATTTAGAACTGTTAGAACAATAGTTATATACAAACATTTTGTAAATAATTTCATCACTATTAGCTTAATGAATTAATTTTCTTTCATATAACACATAATGAGGATCCTTTATCATTTTTTAAATTGCTAACAGAAATACTATTATAAATAATTTCTTTATCTAACCTACAAATTAAATTATTTTAATACAACTTCAGCAATTAACTCATGCATAAAAAAAGCAAAGGATGAAAACTAAAGATCCAACTACACAAACAGAACTTAAAGGACTAAAAATAGTTAACAATAACAAAATAAAACAAATATTTCTACTATTATTCTATTTTAAAACCACGTATTTAAAGTACTACCCATATACAAACCATTAGACTAGGCAATGTAAAAATAAAGCAAAGGAATGTTTTTATCCTGATACCTTGAAATTGTATTAGCAAAATTAAAAAAAAATGAATTTCAGTTAGTATCTTGGTTCTATAGCTATCCAATATTAAAACAGTATCTTAAATGCTGAAAAAGAAATTAAAAGAGCTACATGAAATGTAAATGTTTCAAATCTAGAAAAAATATGTTGCTATAATACTTAAACATAAAAGGCCTCTTTCCAAATAAAAAGGTAAAAGGGACCAATAGACAAAAATATGCAGTCAATAATCTTTTTTTAAAGACAAAGTATGATAAAACGACTACATTATGAATACAAAAATGAACCATCAATATCATATGAAAACAGATTCATAAAAGCAAAGTAGTTTATAAATTTTCTAACTTAGGAATTAAAGCAAGAAAAGAACTGAATTTGAAGAAAACAAATTCCAAAGTTTAAATTCCCCAATCTAGTCTCTATAAAAGCAGTGAAACTGGATGAATTCATTTAACCAATATGGACCACAGTTTCCTAAAAAAAAAAAGTACTGTTAGATTAGATAATTTCTAAGGTCTTTTCCTTAAAGATCTTATAGATTAAACTCTATAAACTTCTGGTGGTTAATAAAAGCCACTATTACTCATTTTTAACAAAATTTAGGTATCGAAAGGACAACATTGAAAAGGGTTCCATCTGTGAGTGAATACATATATATTCATTTCTCATCTGTTAAGCTTATTTTTTAAAATGTGATAGATGAAACATGTAAATATGGCCTAAATTTGCTCAGTCTAAAATAGGGGCAGTTAGGTAGCTCAGTTCATAGAGAGGCAGACCTAGATTCAAATGGGACCTCAGACATAGGCTAGCTGTGTGACCCAGGGCAAGTCAAAATCCCAATTGCCTAAACCTTACTGCTCTTCTGCTTTTGATTCCATAATGGAAGGGAAGGGTTTAAAAAGGAAAAAAAAGGAAAGAAAGCTTAAATAAATTTTTAAAAAATGTGAACTAAGACAGTGGATTAAAGGCAGCAAGTAACCCAGCTGAACTCTAATTTTAAAATAACACCAATAAAAGGTGAAGATGAAAGATTTTTTCTGACCTAAGAAACCTTAAGAGGTCCTCAGGAGAGGCTTCAGGGGAGCAGGGACCTTTCTTGGGTAAAGATCAGAGCCCAGACCAGGAAAACAGTGACCATACTTCTCCCCAAATCACACTACCTTGGAACCAAAACAAAACAAACAAAAACAAACAAAAAAACTAGCAGATCACCAGAACAAGCTCTGAAAACAGCAACACTAAAAAGCATGAAGCTTGAGACAGAAAGTACCTCCCCAACCCCAGGTGAGAAGAGTTAAACCTTAACATAAAATTCAAAGATTCCCTGGGTAGGGAAGACCAAGACCAACCTCAAGAATACAACAATATTAAACACCTAAAAACAAAACCTCAAAGAAAAATGCTAATTCGAAACAAACCCAACAAGAATTCCTAACAGAACTCCAAAAATTGATGAGGGATATAGGAAAGATTAGGAAAAGAATAAGAGTAATAAGAAAAATGAAGAAAAAATCAAAAGCTTGTAAAAGAGGCCAAAAAAATGAAAAAAAAAAACCTCAAAAAAACAGAATTGACTGAATGGTAAAGAGGTACAAAAATGTACTGATGAAAATAATTACTTAATAGCAGAAGTGGCCCAATGGAGAAAGAGGTATAAAAGCTTACTGAAGAAAATAATTCCTACTCCATGATACATCAAGAAGTAATAAAAATAAAAGTTAAAAGAATGAAAAAAATAAAAGAAAATTTAAAATACCTCATTGGGGAAAAAACTGAACTGAAAAATAAATCAAGGAAAGATAATTTTAAAATTATTTAACTACCTGAAAGGCATGATCAAAAGCATAGACATTTTACTTCCAGAACTTATCAAGAAAAATGACTCAATATCTTAGATTCAGAAGGTAGAATAAAAAATGAAAAAATCTACTGATCATCTCTTGAAAGAGACCCCAAATGAAAATTCCCAGAAATATAAGATCCTGATTCCAGAATTCTCAGGTTGAGGAAAAAACACTGCAAACAGCCAGAAAGAAACAATTCAAATATCATGGATTCACAACCAGGATAACACAAGACCTAGCCATTTCTACTTTAAAGAAGCAGAGGTCTCCAAATATATTTCAGCAAGCAAAGAAGCTAGGTTTTATAAGCCATCAGTAACATATCTAGCAAAATAAAGTACTATCATTTCATAGGGGAAAATGGACATTTAATGAAAAAGTGGGTACTCAAAGCAATCCTAATTTAAAAAGAAAAAAACGAACTGAATAGAAAATATATTTAAACATAAGACACATGAGAAGCCTAAAAAGCTAAGCATGAAAGAAAACTCATACAAGACTCAGAGAGTTAACTGCTTACATACCTATTTGAGATTATGATACATACAACTCCCAAGAACTTTATCATTATTGGTGCAGTTTGAAAGTTTACAGAAGGGGACAGGTAGGTAGCTCAGTGGACTGAGAGCCAAGTCCAGAGACAGGAGGGTTCTGGATTCAAATCAGGCTTTAGACATTTCTTAGCTCTATGACCTTGGGCAAGTCACTTTACCTCCCCTTGCCTCACTCTTCTGTCTTGGAACCAACACACAGTATTGATTCTCAAATGTAAAATAAGGATTTTTCTTTTTAAGTTTACATAGAGGGAATGGTTCTGAGTCTATTATGTTAGAATGATCTTCCCCCTCAAACAATGAAGGGGTGAGAAAGAGGGATGCAGTGGGAGAAGGGACATGGAAGAGCAGAATGGTGAAAAGTATAACACATAAAAGAAGTACATAAGGAAGAGCTTTTACAGTGTCGAGGAAAATGGGGGTGGCAGACAATGCAGGAGGAAACCTCATTCTCATCAGAATTGGTTCAAAGATAGAAGGTGTGGGTGCAAACATACACACACACACACAAACACACATTCTTCTTTTCTAACTTACCTACAACATAAGAAATGATGAGCAGTTTAATTTTTTAAAAACTTGGAAAGATCTATGTGAAGTAATGAAAAGTGAAACAAGTAGAACCAAACGAAGAACATTATATACAGCTATATAATTAACATTTGAAAATAAAATAAATTTTAAAAATTAAAAAAACTTATTCAATAAGGAAATAAAAGGAAAAGGAAAGAAATGAAAGATGTGAGGAGAATGAAAAAGGAGAAAGTGAATTAAGGGAGGCAGTGGTTAGAAACAAAAAAGACTTTTTGAGGAGGGGCAGTAAAAAAAGAGAGAAGAACAAAATAAGAAGGAATGGAGGGAAACAGTAATCATAACTGTTGATATCAATGAGAAGAGCTTACACATAATGGAAACAGATAGTAGAATGCACTAGAAAACAGAATCCAACAATATGTTGTTTACAAGAGACACACAAAACAAAAATACACACAAAGAGTTTAAAGAAAAGGCTGGAATAGAATCTAATATGCTTCAGCAAAAGTTAAAAAAAGGGCTCAAGTGGGGTGGGGAGAGCAACCATGATCTCAGACAAAGCAAAAGCAAAAACAGACCTAAAAAGTACCATAGACAATCGAATAACAAAAAAATCTTTACAGAAAGTTTCTCTGATTAAGTTCTCATTTCCCATACATAGAGGAGTCAAACTTATAAAAAGTAAGAATCATTCCTCAATTGATAAGTGGTCAAAGCATATGAACAGGCAGTTTTTAGGAAAAAATAAAATCAAAGCTATAGTCATATAAAAATCTAGTCATATAAAAATGCTCTAAGTCACTACTGACTTAGAGAAATACAAATCAAAATTATGAGGTATCACCTCACACTCATCAAAAATGATAAATGCTGAGGGGGAAGGGGATGATGAAAAATAGATATACTAATGAATTGTTGACTGAGTGATGAGTTGGTCCAACCATTGTGAAGAACAATTTGGAAGCAGGTATAAAGAGGATACTCTTTAACTTGGCAATACTACTACTTGGTCTGCATTCCAGAGATCAAAGGAAATTCAAAAGTAGCTATATATACAAAGATTTTTATATCAGTTCTTTTAGTGGTGACAAAGAATTGGAAATCAAGGAGATGCTATCAATTGGGGAAATAATTTAACAAACTATGACATAAGATTATAGTTTTTGTTCTCGTTCAGTCATTTTTCAGTTCGGTCTAAATCTTCATGACCGCATTTAGCATTTTCTTGGCAAAGACACTGAAGTGGTTTAGCCACTTCCTTCTCCAGCTCATTTTACAGAAGAGGAAACTAAGGCAAACAGAGTTAAGTAACTTGCCCATGGTCACACAATTATTAAGTGTCAGAGACCAGATACAAACTCATAAAGATGAATCTTCCTGACTCCAAACCTGGTAATGTAATCGTAAACCTGCCACCTAGCCAAACTGTAAGAGAGTAGTACTCTTGTGCTATAAGAAATGATGAGGGGAATGATTTCAGAAAAATGTCAAGACCTATATGAATTGACAAAAAGTTAAGTGAGAACTATAAGATCATTGTATACATTACAGCAATGTTATAAGGATCAACTGTGAACCATATATGATTGCTCTGATCAAATACAATGATCCAAGACAATTCCAAGAAACTAATGAAGAAAAAAATGTTCTTAACCTGCAGAAAAAGAACCAACGAACTCCAAGTGCAAATTGAAGTATAATTTTCTTACCACAACATGGCTAATATGGAAATGTTTTTCGTGATTCCAAATGTATAATTGATTTATTGCTTGCCTTTTCAGCAGGTGAGAGCAACAGGGAGAATTTGGAATTGAAAATTAAAAAAGGAATGCTTATAAATAAACAATTTTTTTGAAAGCTGGAGTGTTGGGGGAAGAACTTTGAATAATGGGAAATTCCATAAAGGTGTGCCTTTGGAGCTAACATGTGAGCTAAGCACGAAGATTTCAAGGGGCATAAATGAGGAAAGAGAACATCTGAGGCATGGATGACAGCTTGGGTAAAGGTACTGAGGTTGAAGGAGTAGTTTATACAAGAAATTTGGTGAGCCATCCCATGTAGAATCCAGAATGTATTAAAAAGAGTAATATGACATAAATCTGGAATGATAGGTTGGAGCCAGATGGTAAAGGACTTTAAATGCCAAACACTGGAGCTTTCAATTTATGCCAAAGGCAATGTTAGCTTTTAAACAGGAGAGTGACATAAGCAGACCAGTGTTTTGTAAAGATCCATCTGGCACAAGATTATTTGAAGTAGAGGAAGACTCTGGAAGAACAAAAAACCAGGAGGCTATTCCAGAAGTCCAGATAAATGGTAACAAAGGCTCAAACCAGAGATGGAAGTCAGCTAAGGAGAGAAAAGAGAACAAATGCAATTGATTAGATATAAGAGGTGAGGAAGAGTGAAGCACTATGGATGACTTCAAGGTTATGAGACTGGAATGCAATAGAAATAGAAATGCAAACTGCAAAGTTATTTTTTGAAATTATCAAAACACTGACATCCACATCTAGTGGCAACTATTGTACAAGCTTTCTCAAAAATAAATAATGGGGCAAGTTGGTGGCACAATAGAGAACCAGACCTTGAATGGAGAGGGCCTGTCTTCAAATATGACCTGATACTTCCTAGCTGTGTGATCTTTGACAAGTCACTTAATCCCATTTGCCTTAACCCATATCCTTCTGTCATAGAGTTGTTACTAGATAGAAAATAAGGTTTTAAAAAATAACATATAGTTCACCACTCACCTCCTTAAAAAAAAAGTGAAGTAAAAGCAGCTGTGACCTAAGTTAAATATCAGGGAATGAGCTTTTCCAAGTAAATTTTCCAGACAACCAAAGCTTATCCTCTTAATTGGGAGAATTTTAATTTTGGCCAGTACCAGATCTGAAGTCAAATAACCTGGAGTCAAATCAAGGATCACCTACTTAAGTCTATCAGAAAATTTCACTTCTCTAGGCCTCAGTTTCCTCATCTGGAAAAGTAAAGCATTGAATTAAATAACTAAGGTCTCTCCCCCAGCTTTAAATGAATGATCTCATGACTGCCTACTTAAATATAATTTTAAAATCTGACCCATTCTTGATGACTAAGGGTCATCAAAATGTATTCTAAAGATTACACTTAAACTGAAGGATTATTAAAATAATGCTCACATTTAGTGCTTTTCAATTTTATCCACTACCACTCTGGATCATGGTATAGTGTTATCCAGTTTGACAGACGAAAAAGCAAATTAAGAGAAGTTAAATAACTAATACCCAGTTACAAGACTAGTAAATACAAATGATAGTCCTTGAACACAATCCTTCCACTAAACCATAAATCCTATAAGGCTATTTATCCCTCTATGTTTTTTTAAACCCTGACCTTGAATCTTAGAATCAATACTGTGAATTGGTTTCAAGGAAGAAGACCTTAGAATCAATACTGTGTATTGGTTCCAAGGAAGAGTGGTAAAGGCTAGGAAATGGAGGTTAAATGACTTATCCACAGTCACAAAGCTAGGAAATGTCTAAGGCTAGATAAATTTAAGCCTAGGTCCTCCCATCTCTAGGCATGGCTCTTAAGTCACTGATCTGTGCCCCAGTCCCTTCATTTTCAAGTATTCAAGGTCCCTGTTTTATTTTAAGGCTAAAAGAATTAGAAAAGTAAGAGTTCTAGTATTAGAATTCTGTTGATTCTGTGAAAGACTTGGCTACTTTCAGCAATTTTGAAGGACTTAAGACAAAGAATGCTATTTACCTCCAGAGAAAGAACTATTGGGAATAAGATGCAGATCAAAGCATAGTATCCTCTATATTTGTTTATTGATGATTTTATTTTGGGGTTTTGGTTCTGAGTATTCTCTTACAACAATGATAAATATGCAAGTATATTGTGCTTGATTGTGTGTGTAAATCTATATCAAATTGCTTACTATTTCCGAGAGGTGGAAGGGAAAAAAACAATGTGGATCTTATAACTTTGGAAAATACTGAAAATTGTTATTAATTATAATTGGGAAAATAAAGTATCTTTGAAAAAAAATAAAATTAAGGATAAATAAAATTCTGTTAAGAAGCTACATGGCAAAAAAAGCTACCATGAATTCAAGATCATTTTAAAATGAAATTGTACTATATCTATACACATGAGAAAGTTTGTGTGTGTGAATGGGTGATGTGAAAGACTAAGTATCCAGTATGTTCCTCTATGTACATTTGTTGACTTAATATGCTTAGAGAAATTAAGTATTTTGTTGAAAATAAAAAGACCAGGGGGCAGGTAGGTAGCTCAGTGAGAGCAAGACCTAGAGATGGGATGTCCTCGGTTCAAATCTAGCCTAAGATAATTCCTAGCTATATGACCCTGAGCAAGTCACTTAACCCCCATTACCTAGCCCTTACAGCTCTTCCATCTTTTGGCTCTAAGATGGAAGGGAAGAATTGGTTTTTTTTTTAAAGAAAAGAAAAGAAAGCAAGGGAAGGCCAAAATGATAAAAGCCCAAGGTATATCTTGATTGAGATACCCTTATAACTCTCCTTAGAGAGTTACAAATCACTACCCAAGATAAATAAAACTAAATTAAATACATTTTTGATAGGTTGCAAATCACTACCTACATTAAGTAAATTCAAACTAAGTTTCCTTTTTGAGATTTTTAGACTAGTTTTCAAATTCAGCTTTCTCTTTCCTTAGTAACATTCAAGCATTTATCATTGCATACTATCAGTATAAATGCCTCTAAAAACTCCACTCATCTTTATTAGTAGTAGTCCAAAATGGGGCCTTAGAAGCTATGAAAGCTACTAGCAAGACTCTTGCTTTTGCAAGAGGCATTTTTGCAGCCCACTGCACTTAATAAGCACTATTAATCTCTGCAAGAGAACCTCTAACCCCAAACAATACATTTCAAAAGTGTATCTAATATCTTCCCTCAAAACAATTATAGTAACAATGCTAAAATAATGACAAAAATTAGAAAAGAAACCAGGTTAAATTAGTATCAGTTTGGTTTATGCATTTACTTGAGCTCTCAACTTTATATTCTCATCTATAAAATGGGATAGAACCAAATGGGAAAACAAACATAAATGGAATATCAGTTTCCCTTAAGAAATTACAAAAGGGAGGGGGCAGCTGGGTAGCTCAGTGGATTGAGAGCTAGCCCTAGAGACGAGAGGTCCTAGGTTCAAATCTGGCCTCAGATACTTCCCAGCTGTGTGACCCTGGGCAAGTCACTTGACCCCCATTGCCTAGCCCTTACCACTCTTCTGCCTTGGAGCCAATACACAGTATTGACTCCAAGATGGAAGGTAAGGGTTTAAAAAAAAAGAAAAAGAAAAAAGAAATTACAAAAGGGAAGGACTCGGATAAATCTAGAATTGTGTGAACTAAACTTCACACATAGAGCAAAATCAATCCTATACATGCTGTGGATTGTACTAAGCACCAGGGATAGAAAGAAAATGAGCAGAACCAGGAGAATTACAGTACTTAAAGAACAATACAGTAAAACTACTATGAAACACATACTAATAATGTATAATTTTTAGAATACCATATATGCATTTTCTAAACAAATTTAATGTATTTCTTTAAATTTTATTTTAATTAAAACCAAAAAAATAAAGGGAGGACAGAGATCTTAAGTCATATGCCCTCATTTTTTCAGGGGAGAAAACTAAACATTCACAAAGTCAACTAGTGGTAGTGCTGGGATTTAAATTTAGGTTTCCTAACACCAAGGCTGTTCATTATATTTTCTCTAATATTACATGAAAATATGTTTTCTCAGATATTTTTACTAAAAAGTAAAAAATAAATCTTCCTTTGTTTCAGAGATGGAGTTTCTCTAATTCATTAAGCTAATAATGAAAGATGTTTATAAACTTTACTTTAAAAACTAATAATAAACTAGCAATTACATACATTCTAACTTATCATGCATTTATTTTAATGTCCCTAAACACAACAAAGGAAAATGACCAAATGTGGAGAAATTCTTTTGAGAAACCTAATGGATTTAGCTTAGTAATTTCCAAACAGACTATTTCTGAATTTGTTTAGTTGTTAACAAAGCATCTTAATTGGCACAAATAAGTCTTAATTTGGAAAAGAAAACCAGGCTAACAAAATTGTTTTTATATTGGAAGGCTTAAATATGTTGTTTAGTCATTTTTCAGTCATATCTGATTCTTTGTGACCTCATTTGGAGATTTCTTGGCAAAGATCCTGAAGTGGTTTCCTTCTCCAGCTCATTTTCCAGATGAGGAAACTTAGGCAAACAGGGTTAAGTGACTTCCCCAGGAGCACTCTATCTACTGCAACACCTAGCTTGCCATAGGATTAAGTATTCCCTCTAAACCCCAATTTTTTTTTATTTATGAAGCACATTTGTTTTGAGAAAAATTTGTAACTAAAATTCTTAATAGAAAACAAATAATTTGGCTCAGTTTAAAAAGGGGCATGTTTTGGCCTCAGACATTTCCCATGTATGTGATTCTGGGCAAATCTTATTGCTACACTTGCCTAGTCCATACCACTCTTCTGCCTTGGAACCAATGCACACAGCCTTAGACATTTATTAGTTGTGTGACCCCAGGGTAAGTCACTTGACCTCTGTTTGCCTCATTTTCTTCAACTGAAAGAGGATAATAACCTACCTCTCAAGGTGGTTGGGAAGATCAAATGAAATAATATTTCCAAAATACTTAGAATAGTTACTTTATTTCAAATTTAAAGAGGAAAGAATTACCACTAGCATATATACTGTTACTTGTTAAATTATCTTTATTTGGTCAGATTTGTCTTTTCCATCAAAAGCCTCAAGTCAAACATTAATTGAATATATACTGAATGTTTTTTCTATGTGTTTTTTAAAATAAAAATTGTTTTCCATAAAAATTATGTTTATATTCTAATTCCATCGCTCAGCTTCAAGCACTTTCTTTGGCTGGCTGTTATGCCTGGACCACTCTTCTTTCTCCAACTGTGATAACTGACATATCTATCATCCTGTAAGTCTCAACTAAAATCCTATCTCTTGGCAAAACTTCTTAATTTCAGTACCTTCATATTATTTTAATTATTTCCTATTCATCATATATATATATACATAATATATATATCTTGCTACATAACATATAACAAATATAATATATAACATGTTATATAACATATGGTCTCCCGCATTAGACTGTAGTAAGTTCTCTGAGGAAAAGGGACTATCTTTTGGTTCCTTTTGTGTCCTCAGCACTAATCACAGTGCTTGGCACATAGGAGGTGCTTATATGATAGACATGAACTTTTGGACTCATTTCTTATTCCTAAACCATATTTTCCAATATTCTCTCTATGTCTATAACTTAAAAAGAAAAGAAAATATATTTGACTTGATTTGCAGAAGCACTTCTCAAGCTGCGCCACAAGGAACCCTGAAATACCACAAACTTTTTTTTAGTAAAAACCTTATGTTGTTTGTTAATAGGCATTAAAAATTATTTTAGATAACAACAACAATAAACAAACACCATTTTATGATTTAGGAAACTCAGATAAATAGAAGTTAAGCGTTTTATCCATGGTCACACAACTAGTGAACATCTGAGGTTGGATTTGAGTTCAGGTCTTCCCAATACCAGGCCCAGTGTTCTAACCAAGCCCAGTGCCACCTAGCTGCTTCTTCTAGTTTTTATTCCAAAGGGTTCTGCCAATGCTTTGTTAAAACTGACAGATTCTACCACCACATAAAATTGAGAATCATTCTTGGAGAATCTTCTCCATCTCTAAAAAACATACGGTAGAGCATGTAGGTGGCTCAGTGGATTGAGAGTCAGGCCTAGAAACAGGAGCTCCTGGGTTCAAATCTGACCTCAGATACTTCCTAGCTGTGTGCAAGTCACTTAACCCCAATTGCCTATCTCTTACCTCTCTTCTGCCTTAGAAGCAATACAGTAATGATTCTAAAAAGAAAAAAAAGTATAGAGAGGCACATAAGTTACCATTTTCTTTCTTCAGGATGATCTTTTTGCTTATACTCATCTTTAGTATTGCCACATTATATAAGTAAGTGATCCATGAAAAAAAATTCATTTTTTATCTTGGCAAACAATTAAACTAACTCTCTCAACATCTTTTTTTCATCCTCCATTGAAAACCTATGACTCAATTCTACCACTTAAGGACATTTTTTTTGTTTTATGTAAAACAAAATGCTAATTAGTATGCATATAGTTCAACTTTTTTCATAGTGTATTATTTTATCATATGATAATATTTTGAAAGTCAGTCTAAAGTTTACATACATAATTTCTTAACATGTTTTATATCCCACCTGGACCTCCACTACTCTGTCAATATCACTAACAAAGTAGGAGAGTACTTAATATGACTGAAACTTATTTTGGACATTTTTTAAATTTTCTATGATTCATGATCAAAGAATTTGTGAATCTTATGAAAGCAAACAGTCTATTGCTAGAACTGTACTTATCTTATACTCATGTATAGGAAGCTAGGGGTTATATTCATGTATATAGGCCAGCAGACAGAACGCTGGGCCTAGAATCAGGAAGACTAGATGTCAAATCTAGCCTCAGACACAAACTGTGAGAACTTGGGCAAGCCACTTAACCTATATAACTCATTTTCCTCAACTGTAAAATGAAGATAATAATAGCTCTGCCTCCCATGGTTATTGTCAGGATCAATTGAGATATTTGTAAAGCATTAACACAGTCCCTAGTACATAGCAGTTGCTATATAAATGCTATTTTTAAAAGTTATTATTATTATTAGACCTTGTACTCCCCAGCATCACAAAGGAGAAATTAGATTCACTGCCATATCATGAAGCAGGAGAAGAATAGTTTTATAGACTATTACCCCATTTTCAAAATATCCAGGTAAACCAGATCATTCCAAAGCTCACTAGAGATGCAACTTGAAGGTCTTCAATGAATATGTAAAAAAGGAACAGGTATAACAAATTTTACAAATAATTAATCCAGTCAGTAAGAAAAACAGAATCACTACATTTGGACTCAGTTCCCAATCTGCTATATGAACTCTAGATTAAATTATGTGAACACTGAAAAAAGCTTTGAGAGATCTCATTTCCAAAAATTTGAAAGAAATACAGAGGAAGATAGTATTGGGGAAAATCACAAATAGAATTATTAGTCGCAAAAGAGAGAAAAAGAGATCAAGAGTACTAACTCAAAGGCCCACATTTTTATCTTTATAAAATTATAATAAAGGCACCCTGATCAAAAAGCACATAATTTTCTACAGTAGGCCAACAATTACACAATTAACTGAAAGTTTCCAAGAATACGAGAAACTACTGTGTTTATTAATGGCTGATATTTTTTCTTAAGTGTTGATTCATAAAAGCATAAATGATAGTCCTAAAGATTCTCCAACTTGGGGGCTCCTACACATGAAAATTATACAAGATCCTCTAATAGATGAAACTAAAGAGACAGCTTTCTTCAGCAATCATCAAATACTATCAAACTAAGTGTAAACAGATTTTGCATGCTAGTCAGAATGTCTGTACCTAATCCAAACAGAAGATGGTATCCCTATTAATGGTAATAGTTTCCAAATGCTATTATCTGTAGATAACACAGTAATGATTACATAGTTCATCAAGAGAGATCACCCTAACAACCCACAAAGGAAAAAGAAAGTGGAAAAAGAGTTCTATTGGCCAAATGATGAAATGCAACGGAATGGGTGATACAACAGAACCTGTGGGACTAGGACTTAACAGGCCAAAGGGAGTATAAGATGGAGTGCATCTTCAGCAATCCAAAATTGCTCCCTTCCCCACCCCATTCCACACCGAAAATCTTTTTTTTTAAACAATATTTTTTATAATAATGTTCTACACTGGAAATCACAAAATACCAGTTTCCAAACTATCAAAATTTGAGTGATCCTAATGGCAATAGAGAAATCTATAGTGAACTTAAGTCTGCAACATATTATCAATGGTGACTTAATCACAAGAAAAAATCATCAAGGTGGTTCAGGGGATAGAGCCAAGCCTGGAGACAAAAGGTCCTTGATTCAAATCCAGTCTCAGCTGTTTCCTAGCTGAATGACCCTGGGCAAGTCACTTTACCTCAACTGCTTACCTCAGTGACGGGCAACCTTTTGAGCTGGGCGTGTTGTGTCAAAATTCACCAAAAAACTGAGCATAACTCCGGTAGAGTGTCACTTCAAGGGGGAAAAAAAAAGTCCTTCTTGGCATGTGGCCCCATACTTCTTTGTATGCAGCCGCATGTCGTTCAAAATGGGCATGTGTTTCAGTGCTGACACATGTGTCATAAGTTCGCCATCACAGGCTTAGCTCTTACCACTCTTCTACCCTGGAAATGACACTTAACATTGATTCTAAGACAGAAAGTAAGTTTATTTTTTTTAAAGGAAATATTTTATCAAAAATATAGGTGGGTAAACTTATAAGCTACCTCATTGAGCACTCTAAATCAAGAAAGCTTAGTTAGGTTGACCATCACTACTCTAAATTCTACATGACAAAAGAAACAATTCCTATTTTAGACAATCTAATTGAAACATAAGGCATTTATAAATACTAGATGGTAACAATACCAAATTAAATTGTCCTGCTCACTAAAATAATTTAAGAATACCAGGATTTTTCCCAATCCTGACAGCTCACACTCTTATTAAAACATCTTAACCTTTGATCAGTTAATACAGATAATGACAGAAGATATTAATAAAGCCATAATTCATTCCTAGCACCTAAATAAACTAGAGTAATGAAATGGTATGAAATAGTACTGAATTAGAGCAACTGTCTAAAAGATGAAATTTTTACCTTTGCTCTGTATGAGGACCTAGCATTCTGAACTAGAAAAGGGGAAAATATTTTGAAAAACAAACCATGGTCCTATGTCAGATGTTATTTTTTTCTTACAGTTTGAAAGAAATATATTCCCTATGATTCAATGTCCCTATTTTACCCAATGAATTTGACAAACTCTTGCAAACTAAAGTCGGTCCTCATCAATCCACTGACACTTTTTCAACTTACAAATGATCAAATCACTACATAAAATTGTATTTTCTCAATTCTTATTCCCCTCAATTTCACTGTAGTATTTCAATTCAACAACATTTATTCAGTACCTACAATTCATTGTACCAGAATGTCTATTGTAAGTAGTTACGGGTTTCTTCCAAGGGAAACATTCTAAGGGATCCTAAGCAGATCTATCAGGGCTAAACATCAGGAAATTAAGCTTCCTAGAAAGTTTCATTCATTGCTGAGTCTTTGCTCTACATGCTAGACATGTGTTCTAATTCCCACTTTCAGATAAAGATGTACAGCTGGTCAAATGGGGTACATGTTCATCAAGTATACTTATTTACCCAGAAGAGATGCATGCCCTAATCATCCCTTACCTTCTCAAATTAGGTAATGTTTGTGAAGTGCTTAGCACAGTAGTGGCACACAGTAGGTACTATATAAATGCTTATTCCTGTCCCCTCTCCACCATTATTTTCATGTTCTGGAGCTCATGACACTGGCGAAAATAATGTATCCCTTGTTTATCTTCATTCTGTTTTCTTTACTGTGTAATCTCTCCTTTGAAATTCATTCCATCTATCTACATCACCTAGTCCACATCTTTGTTGCTGTAATCCTTTGGGCTCATTTCTTTTCCAAGCATTTAAGTATTTGGATCGGTTTTCTTTTATCCTTTCTCTTTCCTCATACTTAGAAATTTCAATATACTTACTGATATTCCACTGTTCTCCCAACCTCATCTGTTATGACAGATTTTCCAAAGAGGCAATCATAATTCAGATCTCATCACTCATGATTTTCCCAGCTTTATGTTGGACCCTAAAGTTTTCCTTTTTCTGCCATAAATTCCTATCCTTCAATTTCTCCCTCTGCCTCATACCTCCTTAAACCTAGTCTTCATTCTTATCATCTCCAGTTCCATCAATATTCTCTTAATCCATCATTCCTATTATCCTCACTCTCTTCTCTTCACACTCTTGACCCTGAAGTTACCCAGTTCTACATCATACTGTTCTCTTATCTGGATTCCTTTGCTCGGGCACTCTGCCAATTCTGAGTCACCCCCATCATACACCTTCTCTTAACCTATTATTGCTGAATATCAGTTGTGGAAGTCACAAAACTCTGTAAACTAAATTCAAAATAAATCTGTGTTACCTAATTTCATTTGGGACCTTGCTGCTGCACAGTAATCTTTTCATTCTTCTTTTGACTTTTATACTTCCCACAGGAGCTGTTACAAACTATTTTTTTCTATCTCTCTCAACTGATTTTCCCTGATGTTTTCATTCCCTTCTCTGAGAAAATGAGGATACTTCCTCTAAGAAAAACCAAGACCATCATTTGGATGTTTCCTTATATACAAGACTCTACACCTCAAAATTCTCATTCATCTTCATTCATCCACTTATCTTTTAATACAGTGTCTAAGAAAGAGGCAGTCTTCTTTATCTATCAAATCTCTAGTCCCTTCTGTATTCTTCATCTAATCCATGGTTGCCTCTACATTCTAATAACTGACTCATGGTTTCTTTTTTTTTTTTAAACCCTTAACTTCTGTCTTAGGTGCCCACTAATTAACTCCTGTATTAACCTTCCATCCCACTCTACTGAAACTACTACCATGCTACCAACGATCTTTACTACTATATTGGGGGGGAAGGTTCCCCCCTATTTTATATTCTTGATTCTACCCTCATTCTTACCACCCACATACCAATTCTTGTCAGTTCTAGCTTTATAAAATTCCTCATATTTGCCCTCACCACCAGTTCCTTAGTTCATGTCCTCATCATGTATCAAAACTATTGTAATAGTAAGACTCCTTGATTGATGTTCTTGCTGGTTCCAGTTTTTCCTTTCCTCTCCAAATCACTCTATACAGCTGTCAAAATGTTTCTAAGGCATATGTACTGTATAGTTCCTTCACCAAAATAACTCATAACTTTTTTAAAAACCCTTGTTTTCTTTCTTAGTAACAACTCTTAAGACAAAATGCTTGCAAGGGCTAAGGGAAAAGGGTTAAGAGACTTGGCAAGGGTCACACAACTTGGTAATGTCTAAGGCCAAATTTGAATCCAAATCCTACTGACTTTGGGCCTGCCTCTCTATCCATTGTAGTACCTAGCTGTCCCACTCCTCATAATTTATTACTTTGTGTTTAAGGAACTCTAACAAGTTGACTTTATCATACATTTCCAAATGTATTCTTCTTTGGGATTACTCCAGCCCAACTTCCTATTCTGCAAAAAGAGGCATTACTTTCTTGCCTCTAGACCTTTAACTGATGTGATTCCTTATGCCTGAAATGCCCTCTCCACTTATTTACCAATCTTTTGAATCCTATCTTTTATGGTCCAGATAAAAAAATGATCTCTTTCAGGATGTCTTCCCTAACTCACACCTAGCCAGAAGTGAACTATCATAATATTGTTCTTATGTGGGGGCAACTGGATGGCTCAGTGAATTGAGAGCCAGGCCTAGAGATGGGAGGTCCTAAATTCAAATTTGGCCTCAGACACTTCCTAGCTGTGTGACCCTGGACAAGTCACTTAAACCTCATTGCTTAGCCCATACCACTCTTCTGCATCCAAAATGGAAGAGAAGGGTTAAAAAAATTACATATGTATATATATACATATATATATAGTTCTGTTCTATATGAACGTATGCTTTATTCTGAATTATACTATCTGCTTATCTTTTGTATGAGGTCACAATCTTGTCTTTCCACCTCCCCCTTCCTTCCATTGCCAAGGAAAGGACCCCGAATATAAGAGTAACTATTTGATGTAGTTGAAATAACAATGCCTTTATAATTACATGGTTTTAGGTTGAGGCTATATGACATTGAAAATTCTAGGCCTCAATTTCCTACTCTGTAAAATATCAATAAATATATTATTTCATAGAGGTGTTAGAAGAGTTATACAAAATAAATGACAGAATTTTGTAAATTCAAAATATAAAGCATTATTCTTACAAATACTTAACATTTTTGTTGAATAAATTGCAAATGACCTTTACCCTGAACTGTTGTCAATCATAAAAATATAAAACTACAACATTTGCCTATCTAGGTACTCAGGAAGCAACTGAGTCAGTTACAGAAGAGGGGTTTAGCAGATAAATAAGAAAAAAGTATATTCTTAGAAATAAAGCTAAAAAAAATCAATGCAACAAATATTTATGAAGCACCTACAATGTGCAAAAAAGCACAACATATGCGATGAGGATATAAAGATAAAAAGGGAAGAATCTATATCCTGAAGGAGCTCTCATGGGGGTGGAAGGGAGGTTACAACATGTTTACATATAAGGTAACAGAAGGCAATATGAGGTGAGAGACAGCACTAACAACTGGAAGGAGTGGCAAAAAAACAGGAAAGGCTTCACAAAGGAAGTGGCAACTAAAGCAAAGTTTTGAAGGAAGTAAAGATTTAAAGAGGCAAAAGTCTATAAATGAAGCATTCCTGCCACGGGGGAACAATTTGTGTAAACTGACAAGGATAAGATATGTGAAACAGGTGATCAACTTGGCTGGAATAAAAAGTGTAAGAAGGAAAGTAAAATGGAAGAAGGCCTGGAAATGTAAGGAAAGAGCCTAGTTTAAACTCAAATTGGAGAAATTAAAGTTAGACATATGGAATCATGGATCTTATAAAATGAAATTATTTAAAAAGAAAGCTGTAAAATATCCTTTTCTAAAGGTTTTTTTTTTAAGCTTAAGAAAAAAACCTGTTAAAGTCACTTTTATTGGAAGGCCTTTTCAAAAGATGAAAATGTTCTTTTTAGTTCAGACAACATCTAGTTTTTAAGGAATATCACTCTAATTTCCAGTCTGACATAAGATTATTTCCATGTCATTGCCAGCTGCTCATTTTAATACTGCCTTGCTAAAATAGCCAGTATTACAAAAATGTTCACATATCCCTATATATTTGCATTCTTTTTGAAAATTATGTCCTTTCACCTACTTCCTTTTTGTACATCTTTCTTCTTTGCTTTCTCCTGCCGTCCATTCTCTAAATCTCCTCAAAATTATCCCCAGGTTAAAATCTCCTCAATTATCTCCAAGTTAACTGTCTGATTCCTGGCTACCAATCACTGGCTATCTGAACTTAAAGATATGACACCACCCTTCATAAAAAACTGACTAGTATAAAAAGCCTCTCCGAAAATCACCGAAAACCCTTTCCATGCCCTCCAGAATGTGTTCCATTTTATTCTTCCCTATTTAGCCAAATTACTGAAATAAGTTCCTGCATTAATATGTTGGAATCTAATCAATTCTCTCTCTATGCTTGGCTTCTGTCTACTGAAATAATGTATGCAAGGTCTTTAAACAAGTTCAAATTCTTTTGCCAATGAGGTTTCCATCACCATTCTCATTCTGTTAAACTATACATTGTGTATTTCTTCACTCAGAGAGAGGAAAGGCTTTTCAAGTACAGTTCTCACTTCACTTGACTCTTCTTCCAATTGGGATTTAAAGTTGGAAGTGACTTGAGAGTTAAGGTAATTCAATCCTTTCATTTTATATATTATCAGAGGTCTAGAGAAGTTAAATGTTGGCCAGAAGTCAATAAGAGAGTAAATATGAGAACTTTCTTCATATTCCTTCAATTTCTCCATTAAATAATTCCATTTTTATTGATCCTATTAAGCAAAGGACACAGATTTAAAGTTGGAGGGGGACTAGTCCAAACATCTTACAGATGAGCTTCAGAGATGGAATCTGGCTTGCCCAATTTTACACATAGGTAAAATCCCAAGACCTTTCTTTGACTCTATGTCACTCTTTTCACAGCACCATGCTGCCTCCCTTTCTATCTTTTTTTTCTTAATGCAACAGAAGTAAAAACTCCATAGAAGATACAATTGAAATGCCACATACAATGATGGCATGGCAGTCAGCTAAGGTTTTACTTGGCATCATTTTTCTGAAAATGAAGTTGAATAGGTATCTTTGATATCAAAATAAGTAGACTACTACCCATTTTCAAAAAAACACTATACAAAATATGCCATTTTCACTCCATGTACCAATCTCAAAAACCATTTAATACTATTCTATTTTTCTAATATATTATCTACTTTTATTACCTGTTGGAAAGTTTCAGTATTAAATTTTTTTTTAAAACCCTTACCTTCTGTCTTGGAGTCAATACTATGTATTGGCTCCAAGGCAGAAGAGTGGTAAGGACTAGGCAATGGGGGTCAAGTGACTTGCCCAGGGTCACACAGCTGGGAAGTGTCTGAGGCCCGATTTGAACCTAGGACCTCCCATCTCTAGGCCTGGCTCTCAATCCACTGAGCTACCCAGCTGCCCCCTCAGTATTAAAATTTAATGCTTGTGCAAGCTAATTCACTGCCAATGGAGTTATAAATTGGTTTGATTCTTTTGGAAGGCAACATAGAATTATATATAACAAGTTATATAATTGCTCATACCCTTTACTACACCAATCCCACCACTAAATATTCTTCAATGATATTACTACCAGGGGAAAAAATAATCAATCTATAAAAAAATTCCTAGAAGCACGACCTACAATAGCAAAAACTTAGAAATATGCTATGTATCCACTGAGTATTGAATAAACTGTTGAACGGTTAAATAAACTGTGGTATACAAAAGGAATGAAAGTTATTTCACCTAAGAAATTCAAAGAAATATATACACATAGACAAGAGTGAAGAGAATGAAGATCCAAAAGAATATACACACTTGACAATACCATAAATGAAGACAACATTAAAAACTAACAAACCTCAGGTTAAACGCAATAGATAACATGGTCCAAAAAGTATAGAATAAGGGCAGATAGGTGGCTCAGTGCATAATGTGCCAAATCTGGACACAGGAGGTGCTGGGTTCAAACCTGGATGTTCTTCTACCTTGGCACTGATGAATTCTAAGATAGATGATAAGAGTTTAAAACAATTTTTTAAGACTACATGTAATACCATATATATATATATATATATATATATATGATTATATAGCTTCCGTTTATGTCACAATCATTCTTCTGACGTTTTGCTCACATATTTTTGGGAGTATACTTTAGTTTATGTGTTCATGTTTTAGTAAAACATAATTTATGAATTGAACATTTTTGTATAAAAGGTTAACCACTATTCCATTTTTATAGATGAGACTGAGGTAGAATGGTAATAAATAAAAGTTCCAATAATGTAAAGAACTATATATTTTAAGCTATTTTCGGACTACAGAGGGATAACTGACTGAAGGCATTTAAGCTGCTTCATTATCGAGAAATTTTTATTCAATCTTGATACATTCCTGAAGTAGTATATGAGCTAACAATTTCAGACAAAGTTTATAAGCATCATTTTATAATGCTGCTCTATAAGATGAAATGTATACATGCTCCACTGTAATTATCCAACACAATTAGTTGTATCCTTTTTGAAATATTGTTCAAAAAATATTATAGTTAGCAAGTCTTCTGAAGATTATTTTCTTCAAAATCATCTATTCCCATAGTCTAATCACACAAAAAATGTAAAAAGAAAAAAAAAAGATAGTAAGGTCAAAGCTAAATTCCCAATGAAGGAAAACTCTGTATACAAAAAAAGGAAAAAAATTCTTTTTAAAAGAGTTTTTCCATATTTATCAAAAATCTTTCAATTTCCAGAGGGCAGCGGGGTATATCAGTGGATTGAGAGCCAAGCCAAGAGACAGGAGGTCCTAGGTCCAAATCTGGCCTCAGACACTTTCAGCTATGTGACCCTGGGCAAGTTACTTAACCCCCATTGCCTAGCCCTTACTGCTCTTCTACCTTAGAACCAATAGGGTATTGATTTTAAGACAAAAGGTAAGGGTTTTTAAAATAATTCTTTCAATTCCAACAAAAAGTGATCATAAGGTTAATATTCAATCCTTAAAAAAAATCTGATTATCATCTATTGGTAAGGCAAATATAAAACTTGAAATGTCATGTGTAGTACTAGAAAAAATTAGGTAATTTTAAAACAATTTTAGACTCTATAGATAAATGTGTCTTCCTGTATCACAAGACTATTCCAATGGTGGCTAAAAAAGTTTGAGTCTAAGTCTCTGGAACATAAGCCAAACATATGAATACCAAACTACTATCATTAGATTTAATAACCTCAAATATTTATCATCCCTTTTTGGTGTTCAAACATACTTTAAATAATGATGTACAAAGCAACAAGTACAAAGATTACACCTGTTATCTATAGTCTTCTATTGAATACAATGTAAATGTATAAGGGAAAAAAATCATGAAATTTCTCAAACAATAACTATTTGCCTAAAAAACGTCATTGAATCCAACTCCCAATGCTTGAGAGGCAAAAGAGACAGAATAAATTAAAAATGCCTCAAATATAAACTGGATGTAAACTTTTATTTTTAAAGAGTAAAAGCTAAAAGTATCTGGTGCTGGGTTGAGTTGAAAAAAGAAAATGACTCTTTGACCTGCTATACTGAGGAATTTGTTGTTACAAGTAGCATCCTTCTTAAATCTAGGTTTTAAGGCTGTTTTAACTATATGTTCCCACAGCATGCACTCTCAAGTACTGAAGTTCCCACCAAATGTAAAGAGAAAATCCTTCTAGCAATACTTAACTACAACTTGTAATTTTTGAGAACAGCCAAAAAAATCCATTTTCAAACCCATGGAAGTCCCTGAGTAGTTTTCAGGGGTATCTTTAGGTCAAAACAGTTTTCATAATACCAAGAACATTTTAGTTTCTACTAATATAATAAGTATTAATAGATATACCCACAAAAAAATTAATAGATATACCCACAGGAGGAAAAAGGGAAGGCTAACTTTTTAGTAGTACAGGCAATATAGAGACCAAAAAGTTTTAGAACTGCTAGCCTAGACAACTCAAGTAACTTAACCACAATTCCATATCATGTGTCAACTCAACATCTTTTTTTTTAAAAACTCCAAGACAGACATCCTTTTTCCAGTATACCACAATGCTTACCATTACTAGGTTTTACTAGTAACTAATAATTTAGGCTATTCCTAACTTTTAAGTAGGCATTAAGCTGGAGAGGAGGGGATAAGCTTATAATATAGTTTTAAAGGTTTGAAATATCCAAGAAACATGATTCAAGATCCTAAGCAATTTTTTTTAATTGCTCTACTTTCAGACAGGAAAATGACATGTTTCAGATATCCTTCCAGTAGTACAATGGAATGTGTATGGATCTTATGCCAATTTTTGACACCATAACTTCTAGTCCCTCTACCCCTCCCCCCCCAAAAAAACTGTTACAATAGAAAAACTCTAGAGTCAGAGGGCATGGGTGTGAAGCCCTACAATGAGAGTCAAAAGACATGGGTCATTTAAATCTTGGCTTAACCACTTAATGCCTAGATGATCTTGTAGTTTCCTTAATTATAAAATGAAGAGACTGGACTAAATGATCTCTAAGGTCATTCATTCCCTGTTGCAACTCTAAAACTTGATTCTAACCCATGTCAAGTTCTCCTTTCCCTCTTGGCCCGGAAACTATAGCCCAAATCAACTACTCTCTTCTCTGACTAGTTTGCACCTGTTTATATTGCACAATTATCACTTTATCATAATATCCTATTCTAGGATTTTATCATATGAATATGTGATGTTGATTTATGTTATCCTAGCCAGAGAATTAATCCCTCATGACCAAACTAGGATCAGCTCCATGCAAGAAGATGAGGTAATGAAATAGGGCTTTTGTGGAAATCAAATAGAAGTTACATAAACATATGCTCTTTAGAACAGATATAAGATTCGAAAAGTCAAAGAGATAGCCCAACTGCTCCTTTGGAACTCACAAAATATTAAAAGATTTAGCTAGAGAAAGGCCTTAAGTATGTGTGGTAGATTAAGATTTTGAAGCATATGGATTAGAAATACATAAGAAGATAATTAAATAGGTGGAGAGATATATGCATCTATGGAGGAAGTACCCTCCATGAAATTAATCACAGTATAAACTATATGTCCCCCTACACATATGTACATATATACACACTTATTTTTTGTTTTTCCTACCTATATGAAGGAGTCTTTGTCTCATGTTTCTTTTGAACTCTTATCTTGACTAGCATAGCAGCAGGTATATAGAGGAGACTCAAAAATTACTTTTAAAGTGACCCACATATGTACCTACTATTCTGTGTAAACTATAGTTATTTCAGAGGGCATGATCAAGGAACAAATCAAAGTTAATTGACCTACACCAATCAACAAGTATATTAAATATTAAGTACATACTATGGGCCAACCCCTAGCTTAGAATCTCTTGAGGCCACAACCAAAATTTGACCATAGAGACAAATTTTTAGATAACAAAGTATAATATGTAATAAAGTGGCATGTTAGTCTAAATAGAATAATAAATAAAATAGTTATCAATGTAAATTCTGGGTATTGCTATCACACTAACACTGTAGACTTATCTCAAAATGAAATAAACAGAAATAAGATCTGTTGATGCAATAAACTTCCATACAGAAAAAAGGACAGCCATTGAAAATAACTGGCCTTGGCAGATTAAATTGAAAATCCAAGAACAGATTCCTCAAGGAGAGAATTTGCAGTTATATTCTTTCAATATATTAGAATTGATATTTTTATGTAGCTTTCATCTTTGTCCCTATTATAGTAGAGGAACAGGAAAGCCATTTTGCTAATGTAATAACACAATCTGTTGTTCTTATTCCAGAATAGTCAAGTACTCAAAATAAAACCTAATAAATCATTTGACACCCCTAAATAAAAACCAAAATCATACTCAGTAATTCATTATTTTTCACATAAAAACAATTTCTTGCTAGAGTATAAGTAAAAACTATTACAAGAGTTTTGCCAGCTAAATGAAAATATGGGGGGAAAAAGGAGAAGTAATCTTTAGGGCACACAAACATTGTAGAAATACTGAATAAGTAGTTTCAACAAAAAGAAGCCCCTGGAAGTCATATAAGTAATTATTTCAGTCTGGGTATTTGGTGGAAAAGAAGAGAGTTTCAATAACTATGAGTACATCCCAGCTGTAGGAATAAAGTAATTTATGAAATGTTTCTTTCCTAAAGTATCTTAAATCTTGTTGAAAGGACAAGGCAAGAAAAATTATGTTGTGGAATGCCCATAGCTTCTTTAAAACTTAGGTTGTGATCCAAAAACTTTTCTTTAAAAAGTGCAATTTTTCACAGAAACAATGTTCCTGGGGTTTAGGTTTCCAAGACTGTTTAATACATAATATACCTAAACAAATAAAACTAATAAAAATTAGTACTTTTAATTATATTCAACAGTACTAAGAAGTGTTTCAATAATGAAATACGTCCTCATTTCAATCTTCCAGCTCACTCTCTCCAGCAGTGGCCTTAAGAGTAAGGTGAAGTGAAGTACAGAAGGAAACATTCCAAGTTATCACTAACTCCTAAACTCTATCTACATAGAAGAAGACACATCTCTGGGCCAATTACTGGCTTAGAAATTCTGAATTGTGTAACAAATGGCAGTTGCCCCCCAAGAAGGGCTATTTCACTCAGGAACCTTTTCATATTCTTAAATCTCAAGGGCACAAGTTGGAAACTTCCTGGCCTGAAAAACACTTGGGGAAAAAAAAGTATAGTACAGTATAGATGATAACTAGTATAGTCAGTCCAGAGATCAATGTCTAAAGGAGTTAAGGAAGAGGTGAGAATTAAAGGCCAATTAGAATTTGAATAAGCAGAACAAAGGAAGAATGGCATTCCAGATAGGGGGGATAAGCAAGAGCAAACACATGGTAGTTAAGTTCCAGTAACAGAGTGGTAGTTAGAGGGTGTTTTGAATGTGGTAGTGGAAAATGAGTCTAGATGAATTAACCAAAAAACCATCAATCTACAGACACTGCCAGGAAGAATTTATCTTTTTAAAAATTGGAGGAATTTAAATTGTTCTAAAAGCCACTGTAACCAACCAAACCACATTCTCAATATACTAAGGTTCACTAGTGCAAACAAAATTATTATACACTTGACATATAAAGGGGAGATATGCAGTAAGGATTACTGGCCCTTTGCAGGGGAGTCACAAAAATCCCATGAACTGAAGCTCTCATTTTTCTCACCAAAAAATGTAACAATAAATAGTTGATTTTCAAAGTGAGTAAGTACTTCTGCATCAAGGCTCCATCTCTGAAGTCTGGTTCTTCCTAACTTTGATGCAGGGAACTAAAGCCTTCTATGTTCCATACCAGTGGAATTAGTGATATCAAATATGAATCATAACTTTGTCAAGAGTAGTGAAGAATGAAGAGAATGGGGACAAGGTCCCCATCTTGCTCTCTCCTTGAATTGATTAAATTATCGGATACTAAAACCTAATCCCAGGATGATGATAGTTTACAATACTGGCTTTCCCATGAGGGGGTGGGAGGAAGAGAGGGCAATCTTTCGAAGCAGCAACTTCTTATTACTTAAATCTGTAGTGCATAAAAGAGTAAATTCAGTTACTAAGAAGAAGTAGGTGATAAGAGTGGGCTAAAGATATGAAAAGCTAGGCCCTGGGGAAGAAGAGGGGGGGGGGAGGAGGGGAACGCAGGGAAGAGGAAAGAGAAGAGAACCTGGAGTCGATACAGAAAGATTGAATAAATGACTTGATCTATGAATTGAGAAACCTTAAAACTCCCAACAGTTCCGGCATTAATCGGGGTTCCATATTCCTATGAGGCCCAGTATTTAAGGTAGTAACTAGAGGGGGTGCAATATGGAAAAGATGTAAATGTGGAAGGGGAGGGGGGAGTGCTAGGTTACTAAAACCATTTTCTTAAATCCCATTCCCTTAGGTGAAGGAATCGGAACTGGAAGAACCTTAAGGTATGTCCCACCCCCACACCCAGGGGTTGGCTGAGGGAAGTTCGGTGTTTGGGGGTTTGGGCGGGGAGTGCTCAGGAACAGAAGAGGGGAGACGAAGAAACCAGAGGCCTTTTCCTTCCACCCACCCCTCACTATAATCAAGGCCCCTAGGCAGGGTTAGCTTAACTGGGGAGCGCCATGAATGAGAACAGAGAAAACCAAGATCTGGCCCAACCAACAGGCGACCAGGGTTGGCCTGAAACGGTAGAGGAAGGCTGTGCCTGTGTGTGTATGTGTTTGACGGGGCTATAGATAAATTTAATTGGGGGAGGTAGGGTGACTGGCCTGGGTAAACAAGGCTGGTTGTGTGTGGAAGGGGGTACTTGAATTGGTTCTTGGAAGAGGTAGTCAGGTCAGCATGGGAGGGGGTTAGGGGGCGGAGAAGGGTAGTCTGGGGCCCTGGACGCTGCCCCCTTCCCCCAAGAGGCTATCAGGAGCAGGGGAGAGAAAAGACAGGAGTTGGGGGGGAGGGGGGGTCTAGAAGCTGGGGCAGTGGGGTCTCGGTGAGGAGAGGCATCCAGGTGGCACTGGCTAGACGCTTGGGCCTCGTTGGAGCCTGGGGGGGTGGGGGGGCGGACCTACCGGGCTTGGCAGCGGGGGGTGGCAGGGCGTCCCGGCGGCGGCTCCTCTCATGCTGAGGCGGCGGTGGTGGCGGCAGAGGAGAAAGAGGCGGCGGCGGCGAAGATGGCCTGAGGAGCGGGAGGAGGCGGAGGCGGCGGCGGAGGTGACGGCGGCGAGTCCCGGCGGCGGCCGCCTCCGCCGTACTGCATCCCTCCTTCCCTCCCCACCCGTTCCCTCGTCCCCTCTCTCCGGCTTTCCAAACTTCTTCCCCGGGATAAACAAACCCGCCGCCAGGGGCGGCCGCCTCAGACTCTCCCCCCTCCCCCCCCACCCGCCCCCAGCTCCTCCTCACACAGGCTCCCCAACCCCGCGGCCGCCGCCACCGCCGCCGCTTCCGCTGCTGCTCGGGTTCGGGCTCGGGCTCCGACTCCGGCTCCGGCTCCCGGGCTCCTGCTCCCGGGCTCCGGCTTCCTAGTTGCGACGAAAGCCCCGGCCAGCTTCGGCGCATGCGCCGTGCTGCCGGCTCCGTGGGGTTCTCCCTCTAGTTCCCTCCCCTCTTACTCTGGCTCGCTGGGCGCTTCCGGGCGTGCGCAGGAATCCGTGTCTCCGGGTTTTGGAAGCTGCAGCGTTGGGAGTGGGGGGAGGGTAGCTGTGGCGAGGGGGGAAACGGAGGTCCTGGGGCGAGAAATTAGCCCCGCCTTCTCTAGTCGCTACCCCAGCTGCGCTAGGAAGTAGATGCGGAAAGGTCTGTTGTAGGGTTATAGAGCCTCATCCATTCCTTTCCTGAATCCATGCAGTCTAAAGATACAATGACACAATGATTCCTCTGGCCCAGGTTCCCAGCGACACATCTGTAAACATTTAATACGTTTGCTACGTGAGCTTTATTATGTTTTGTTTCTTTCCCTTGTTTACTATCTATCGCATGTTGGGTAGAGGTCCAGGCTAGCTACGGTGACAATAGCACCCAGAGGGCAGAAACTAGATTTGTGTGAGAATTTCTTGTCTTCGCATCTAGCAAAATCTAATTGTAGTCAAGGTATATTTCCCACCTACCCCTCCACCCGCTCCAGTAAATGAGCTCAACACTATGCCATGAGGCTCTTGAAACATAGATGTGAAAAGGACTTGAGAGATTCACTAGATAACCTAGATTCCAAAGGAAGCAAAGTCCCACAAGAATTTAAATGGCTTGGTTATGGAAGTAGTAACAGAAGCTGGTTTTGAACCCAGGTCAAAAACTCCAAAACTAGTGCTTTTTCCAGCAAGGGGGGGGAAAGGGTAAGAATGGGAGAAGGCAAGTTATATGTAATTCTGAGTTAAGAGAAAAATGTGGAATAATAATATACCTTAAAGTTATAAATGTTTGTTTGGCCAGAGCATTAGCAGTCCTGTACTACTAATCAAACTATCAATGTTTGAAGCCTTGTGATCCTCTGGATCCTTTCCTCCAGACTACCGTAATACAAGCACAGAATAATAAAAGCTGGGGCAGCTACTCTGTTTAGTGGATAGAGAGCCAGACCTGGAGACCAAAGATTTGGGATTCAAAAATGACCTCAGATACTTCCTACTTTTATCACTTAGCCTCAATTGCCTAGCCCTTACCACTCCTCTGCCTCAAAACCAATAGTTTCTGTCAGAAGGTAAAGGTTTTTTGTTTCTTTTAAGAATTATTAAAATTCCCATTTTCTGTTAAGTTTACTGTCAACAAAGCACATTCTTCACAACAATCTTGTGAATAGATAGGATCAATGTTTCTTCAAAGCTCCATGTTTTGATATGAATGTTTCCTCTGCCAATACAAATTAGGAATCCCTTTACAACTTAGAAGCCCCACTTATAGCATTGAAGTCTCTGAAAAAAAAAATGTAGTACCCTGTAGGCAACCTAATGATCAGCCTTCAGACAACAGATATACCATCTATTACTAGGCCCAAATTTGGAGCCATTCCAGCTTGGTATAATCTGCCAGAACTTGGATTCCACTTGTAGAGACTTCAAGAATCCAGAGACACCACCATGTCACAATGAGGCATCAGAATAGAATTTTTAAATGGAAGTACACAAGTATATATCAAGAGAGCATAGGATTTGGAGCCAGAGGACTGTAAGCTAAACCCCATTCCCTTATATTGCTACCTATAAAGTATTAAAATCACTATTCCTCAGTTTTCTCATCTATAAGATAAAAGGGTTGAACCAAAACATCTCCAAGGATCTCCAAGATTGCTTTCAGCTTTAGACCTATAGTGCTATGAAGTGACTTTTTCAGGCTTATAATCAAACTATTTTAAGTATATTGTAATTCTTTTCTGACTATAGTATTATAACATGTATTCTTATACTTATTTTGGAAATGAAAACAAACTTAAAGAGTGGTGACAGCCACAATTACACAAATTAGGAAATGTCATAATCAGGATTAGGTTAGAAGTCTTAAATTTCAAGTACACTGATAATACCATGCTGCCACTAGAAGATGATATAACCATAAGTTTTCACAAGAACCTTAAAATTAGAAGGATACTTGGAGGTCATTTAATGCAATTTATACTGAGTATATCCTCTACAAGATCTTTACAAATGATGATCCAGGCTGTACTTGAAGACTTGAGTGGGGGCAACTAAGTGGCTCAGTGGGTAAAGAGCCAGGCCTAGAGAAAAGCAGAATTTAAGTGACCATCTAAGGTCACACAGCTAGTAAGTGTCTGAAGTTAGATTTGAACTCACATCTTCTTGTCCAGTTCCTGTGCTCTAGCTGTTTCATCATCTAACAACTTCAGTCTTCTTCCTAAGATCCATAACTTGGAGCTGAACATAATTCTCCATTTGTGGAGTACCTAATCAAGGTAAAAGACAAGAACCATCATTCCCTTGTTTTGAACATTATGTCAACAAGCAATTATTAAGTGCTTAAGGCACTGTGCTATGTACTGGAGATACAAGAAAAGGTGAAAATAAAAATCCATAGTCCATCTTTCAAAGAATTAAATTTCAAAGTTTAATGGTGAAGCCTAAGATCCAATTAGTTTTATTTGGTGATCATATTATTCTGTTGATTCATATTGAACTATCAGTTTATTCAGAACCACAGTACTTTTTCAATGTACTATTTTCTAGCAAAGCCTCCCCTGCCATATTAATGAAGTTAAGATTTTTTAAACCAGTTGGAAGACTACACTTTTATGTGTTCAAATTTCATCTTTATTAGATTCAGACCAGTCTTGTAGCCCATCAAATTCTTTCAGAATCCTGGTTGTCATTCAGGGTATTAAATACCCCTCCTTTGTTTCTTCTGCAATTATACTTAATATGTTTTTATCCAAAACACTGACAAAAATGATAAACAACATAGTACCAAGGACAGTTCCCTGGGGGATTCCACTAGAGACCTCCTTCCCTCCCTCCAAATTAACTTCAATTCATTAATTGGCATTATTGCCCAAATCTTTCATGTGATCAGTCAGCCAAGTTCAATCTATTGGCTAATTCTGTTGATTTTATTTTGAAACATCTGTGGTATAGGTCCCCTTCTCTCCCTGACAGTGTCACCATCCTCGTACCCTTATTGAACTATTATAATAGCATGTTAGTTATTCTCCATACCTTAAATGTCTCCCCAACACAACCTTTCTTCAATTTAGCTATCAAATTAAACTTCCTAAATAGAGCACAGAATATGTATGTGTGAATATGTGAATTTGTGATGTGTAATACACAGCCTAGTAACACTGTCAAAAAAGAAGAGATTACTTTGATGTGACCTGTTCTTGATAGAAATTGAAGATATCATGGCTACTTATTAATCATCGTTTCCTTTTCTAATGGTTTATTAGCAATCCCTTTAAAATTATGTTATCCTTTGTAACATTCTGGGATTATTTACAGAAATCAAAATCAAATTTTTTGTTCTCTAGCAAGTTAGTAGATAATATCTTCTCTTTTTGAAAATTGAGGCCTTCTTTAGTCATAAAAGACTTCAGCAATGCTAAGTAATAACATATTTCAGTGCCCTGTAAGGCACCTCATGACTTCAACTCATCAAGGACAACCAAATGTTGTCCCATTATCTCTTTAATTATCTTATATTTCAACTCCATATTGACCATTTTTCACTATATGTTTAGCATTGCAGCAGTATTTCTATTTTGGCAGAGGAAACAAAAAAGAAATGAGTTTAATCATTGTCTTCTCTCGATCAACAGGGATCAAATGTGATAATGCATGTAAAACATTTTTAAAATCTTATCTTAAAAATGTTAGTTATGATTACCATAATCTCATATTATCTGAGCAATACCCCAATCTCTTCTTTGTACTTTTATTTTCCCCAATATAAATGACAAATAACAATGAAATTCCTGGCTGTTATCTCTTCCATTCTTCACTATCTTAGCTCATTCTGAGATTTATCATTCCTGATTCTTTAAATCCTGGATAGAACCACAATATTCTCATCATCTTTCATCACCAGCCCTTGTGTTCATTATTCCATAAGTCTTTTTAAAAATCAGTCTCTAATCTCCCTATGCATTCAGATTGGTTTCTTTAGACACCCCCTCTTGTCTTCTTTACTAGAATTCTTTCTATTCATGTCTTCAGGATTTCAGTTCTGAGAGCTTCCCATCCTTCTTAGGCTGAATTCCATGCAGGAATTTTAGAACACCAAGTTTCACCTATCCCTTCCTTAAACACTTTGAAATTTGTTTTCTCCACATCCCAGGATATATATTAGATTATGTCCCCATTTTCCTCAGCCTCCTAGTCACAAATTGTAGAATTCTCCCAATGGTCCTATAATTTCTATTTCATCATATTTCTTCAAGTGGTGCAATTCTTTATTTGTTATTATAGGATCTAGGATTTCAGCTCCCTCCATCACTTTCGCTTCCTAAAATTCTTAATTCTACTCTAATATCATGTCCTCTAACACAAATGAGAAAGTCCCCATACAAACCAAAATATTTTTAGAGGTACTTTCTATAAAAGCAAAGAATTAAAAATGAAGTAGACATAGTCAATCAGGTAGTAACCAATTTATGATGTATATATCTAAGGGAAAAATACTGTGTTATAAGAATTTTAAAATGTGATAAATACAGAGTATAGAAAAAATTTACAGAACTAATACATAAATGTAAACAGCTACAATTATGTAAATCAAAGGAGACACAAAGCAAAAGTGAAAACTTACAAATAAACATGGCTACAAAATAGAAACCATGGAAGATAACTCTACTCCATCACTTTACAGAGGTTGGGGTGTTCCAAGGATGTGCATTACACATATTTTCAACCTTTGTTTAAAAAATGCCCTTACCTTCTTTCTTGCAATCAATATTGTGTATTGGTTCCAAAGCAGAAGAGTGGTAAGGACTAGGCAGTGGGGGTTAAGTGACTTGCCCAGAGTCACAAAGCTAGGAAGTATCTCAGGCCAGATTTGAACTTAGGACCTCCCATCTCTAAGCATGGCTCTCAATCCACTGAGCTACATAGCTGCCCTCTCAAACTTTTCTGATGAACTGATAATTTGCTGATTTTTCCCATTGTTTTTATTTTTATCTCTAAGAAATCTCATTTATTATATAAATTACTCTCTGGGAAGTGGGGATAGTAAACATCTTCCCTTGGAGGGATACTGGAGAAAATTATGAAAATGTTAAAAATCAAAATATATCAATTAGAACTTAAATTGAATGGCTTCTCACTTAGCTTTTGATCTGTCCTTTGAATATTTTATATGGCAACAGTTCTATTAGTTTCCCTTTTTGGTGTTATTTTGTATTTTTCTGAGTTCCTTTGACACTGACCTGATAGTTGATCACAGTTGTTCAAAGACACACTTGAAGACTGTTTTTTTTTTTTTAAACCCTTACCTTCTATCGTGGAGTCAATACTATGTATTGGCTCCAAGGCAGAAGAGTCATAAGGGAAGGCAATGGGGGTCAAGTGACTTGCCCAGGGTCACACAGCTGGGAAGTATCTGGGGTCATATTTGAACCTAGGACCTCAGGTCTCTAGGCCTGGCTCTCAATCCACTGACATACCCAGCTGGCCCTGAAGACTGTTTTTTTTTAATGTTGATACCTTACCAAAAGTCTACTTTTTCATGAACTGCTGGGTCATCCTAGTAGCACTCACCTTTCTCTGGTGCTACCTTATTGGTGCTACTGAGATTTGCTTCTTTTGCTGCCTGTGGGACAACCTATGTCCTGATTCAGTGTCTTTTCCACTCTTTTTTTTTTAACTTAAAAATCATTGTATATATAGTCTACAATTTGATCAAATATTCGTTCTTATAAACTTTATACAGTATGTCTTAAAACAAATTCTTCACATTTTGTCTTGACTTTGTACTTACTGTGACAAGAAAATCATGAAATTTCCCAATGGTGAAATTTCCAACATTTATAAGTCTAAGAAATTTTAAGGTTTACATTACAGAATTTCAGGGAAATTGTTCTGTTTTTATAGCTTAACATGTACTAAAGGGATGGCAGGTAGTCACAGGCAGTCTCTATGGGATTCTAACATGACTTTTAATGAATTTTCTGATGTTGACCATCCCTTTGATGATGAAAGCAATGTATCTGTTGAAATAGCAGCTTCTCAGATACTCTGAGTTTATTTTTAAAAAAAAAGGAAGAAAAAAAGAAGTCAATCAATCAGGTAGTCCCCTCCCAATGTTGCAGTTCTCTGAACAGGAGCTTGGAAGTTCTAGGTCCCAGGCTACTCCCACATTGTAATAGCCCTATGATGAACATTTCCTATTTTTATCTGAAAATCATCCCTTAGGGGCCAACATGTAGGCTAAGTAAGAGTTTCTCAGAGAACTAGATGATGGTGTTTTCTTCAAAGAGCGATTTATCACTCTTCCCCCTCCCTTTAAATCCAAAAACTTATCAAAGTGTTTAGTACAGAGTAAACAATCAATTCCTATATTTTGGTTGAACTGAATAGTTCATAATGCAAAGCCAAACTAATTACCAAATTGATGATAAAGAAAATAAGCACTGGTTCTTAACCTTTTTTCTTTTTTTTTTCATGGACCTCTTTGGCAGTCTGATGAAACCTCAGAAAATATATTAAATGGGCAGTCGGACAGCACAGTATACAGAGCATCAGGCCTGGAGTCAGAAGGACCTGGGTCCAAATTTAACCTCAGACTTTTCCTAGCTGTGTGATCCCCAGCAAGTCACTTAACCACTATGGCCTAGCCTTTGTCACTCTTCTGTCTTAGAATGAACATTAAGACATAAAGTAAGAGTTTAAAAAAAAAAAAAGAATATGCTTAAATGCATAAAATAAAATATACAAAATTACAAAGTAAACATCCAAATAAACTTTAAAAAAAGTTTTTTTTTCAAAATTCACTGAACAGCAGGTTAAGAACTCATGTTTTAGAGATTAAGAAGTATAAAGTTTATAACAGTTGGTAGAGTAGTTAGAGAAGACTTCATTAAGGAGTAAGGATATAATTTAGGTTCTAATTTAATTCTGACAGGTTTAGAGGAGAGAAAACATTTCAGGAAATGGGAATATTTAAGTATAGGACCCACTGATTAGATTATTTTGATGGAGTAGGGACTGGCCCACAATACTCCTGAGTACTGTGAATCTTAAAATTTCTCAGACTTGTGAATGTTAAAAATTCTCAGACTCTACCTTAGAACATTTGGTTAAGACCATTCCCCATTTTAAACAATGAAGGTACTTGATCAGGAATGTGAGAACTCTAACATTACTCCACCCATACTTAAGCATGCTTTAGGGGAAGATGAAGTTGTGAACTCCTTACTGAACAATGAAAAGTACTTAGCCCATACTTGGAGTAAAGCTAAAACCCTTAAGCTGGGTCTATTTTTGGATCTAATGCAGAGGGGTGCTGGGTACCTGTGAAGGTCAAATTAATCACTAAAAGTTCAAGCAAGCTTAGCAAGAGGTGTGAGGTTTTGGTCTACACAGAAAAGGTGATAACAGGTGTGAATTACTCAAAAGTTTTAGTCTACTCAGGTGTGAATTAAGAATGGTCAGTCCTTTGGAAAATATCTGCTGTGATTGGTAAATGTGAAGGCTTGGGGGAGGTGACATGGGAGAAAATTCTCTTTAAAAGGAGGTCAGAAAGGCCTCTGAACTGATGGAGCTATGGAGATGAATTAGAGGCTGGTCTCTGTCTTAGTGGCTGAAAGGGAATTCAGCTTTGGTAGCTGAGTTGGAGCTTGGACTAGTTGGAGTAGCTGGGTCTCTCTGAACACTAAAATCTTGCTGAGGACAAATCTTGTGGTGAGTGGATTAAAGACTGACTAGTCTCTCTTAACATTCAGGCCTAGGCCCCTTTCCCATTATTTCCTCTTTCTCTCTCCCTTTCCTTAATTCCTTATATGTATTAATTAAAATCTCCATCAAAACCCAGCTGACTTGGGTATTTCATATTTGGGAATTTTTCCCGTGGCAACCACTTTATTTTTAATATAAAATCAAGACACAAAAAATTAACTTTACAGTTTTGGCAATTCAGTCTTGAAGCCATATTTTCGCGGTCACAGTTTAAGGCAATCACTCTTTTATCTGTAACAGTTTATGGCTGACCACGAAGTTGGTGAAAAAAAACCCTCAAAAATTTCTGTGAAATCTCTTTCCTTTCTCTCTTTATTACTTGCTCTATCAGTCAGTCTTTTAAAATGTTCTAACTTGGCTTCAAAAACACAGCTGCAAGAGCGGGTGAGTAAAAAACATTTTGATTCTCCTTAAATGAAATAGAACACAGCTGTTTTAAATCTTAGCAACAGGGCCCTAAGATCTGGGCTAGGAGAGTTGTTTCTAAATATCTTTTCCTTTAGGGAACAACTGCCTAAATTAGGATTAAGAAAAAACTGGGAAAGCTTTTGGCCTTGTCCTGCTTCCCACATGTTTACTTTAGATATATGGAGCTACAGCCAGTTCAGAACTTAGTTAACAAATGGCTTTTCAGTAAATACTTTATTCTTTTTTTAGTGCAAGCATTGGTCTGCAACTTACTTAACAGCTGGCTCATCACCTCCATGACCAAACTTGTAAATACAGAATACCTTATCTCTCTGAAAGGGCTCATCCCATGGAACTTATGGCAAGATCTAATCGACATACTATTTTCCCTTGAGTTTTTGATTGTTGTAACTGTAATATTGGATCTCCTTGAAGAACTCATTTCTCAGTCAAACCAACCAATTGCTCCCTCTAATATTCAACAAATTGTAGAATTAAATACTTGGCAGGAGCTTATAGAGTGACGTCATGGGGAGATCGTAACTTTTATGACAAACATTAAAAGAGAGTTAAGAACATTATCAGAATCTCTGTCCCACCCTGCTCTGGACACTAACCCTCCTAACCAACCCACCCCTCCTCCTGCCCCCTCGGCCTCAGGAAACCCTACTTCTAACCAACCCACTTCTCTCCCTGCCCATGCTTCCCATCCCGCACCCTCGACTCTGAGTTCACAACCTGCCCATCCTTCCAATCCCACACCCTCCAATCTAAGTTCTCACCCCACCCATGCTTCCTATCCTACCACCTCCACCCTGAGTTCACACCCCACCCATACTGACCATCTGAATGCCTCACACCCTACTCATTCCTCCAACCCTAACACCTCTGTATCCTTTCACACTTCTTCCTTTTCCCCTCCTTCCCACCCTGCCCAATTCAATTCCCTAATCTTCCCTACCTCTGATCTTTCTGGCACTATGGGACAACAACAAACCATCTCCCTCAATGTGCCCAACTCTTCTCTTTCTCATACCTACTCCATTGAGAATGGACCAAGAAGCCTGGAAACAGAAACAAGAATACCAAATAATTCAGATAGGTTATTTCCTTTAAGGGAAGTACCCACTTTTTATAAAGATGGGAATTTGGTATCTGTAAGATATCATACACCTTTTAGCCCTGAAGATTTAAATAAATTTAAGGAAGATCTTCCATCATTTGAGGGAGAACCAATATTAATTATAAAAAAAAATTAGAGAACATATTCAGAACTTTTGACCCCACTTGGATGGATGTTGAGAATTTGTTAGAGACATTTTTAACAAAAAGAGAAAAAAACAATATCGTCTCTCTGACTAATAAAAAAAGAGGTAGAAGAGGACATTATTGGCCAACTAAAGATCCACATTGGAACCCCAATGTTGAACTAGATCACACAAAACTAAACCAGGCCAGAGAAGCATTATTGACAGCCATGAGAGCTTACTCTGATAGACCTGAAAAATGGTCAAAATTTGAAAGAACCTGACAAGAAATTGATGAGACCCCGTCCCATTTTATGGACAGACTTATTGACATAGGGAATACATATATGGACCTTGATTTATCCAGAGAAAGGGACTTTAGGCAAATACATAGGCAATTCATTGAGAATTGTTGTTCAGTGGTGAAAGACTTCTTTAAAACTAGCTGTCCTAATTGGGACTCTATGGACCTCAAAGAATTGAGGAGAGTAACAACCTATGTTTATAAGGGTCATGTAAAAAGACCTGAGGGACACAATACGTTACTGGAAGACTTAAAGAAAGAAATTGAAATGTTAAAGAGACAATTGAAAAATAAGGGAGAGACTATAGCCCCTTTGTAGGAATTCACGGATAAATCAGTAACCTGCCACTTCTGTGAGAAGGGCCACAACATGGTAGACTGTAGAACTTTTCTCAAGATTATTGGAAGGAATACACAGCTTAATAACAACTTTAGAAATAATAACTATAGAAATGATGATAACAAGATGTGAAGTGATACCTCAGAGTTGTTTTGATTTGCTGATTATAAGAGATTTAGAACACTTTTTCATGTGATTATTAATAGTTTTGATTTCTTTAATTGAAAATTGCCTATTCATGTCCCTTGTCCATTTATCAATTGGGAGAATGGCTTGATTTTTTGTACAACTTTGTTTAGCTCCTTATAAATTTAAGTAGATCTTTGTCAGAGGTTTTTGTAATGAAGATTGTGTCCCAATTTGTTGCTTCCCTTCTAATTTTGGATGCATTAGTTTTGTTTGTACAAAAACCTTTTAATTTGATGTAATCAAAATTATTGATTTTACATTTTGTGATTTTTTTCTACCTCTTGCTTGGTTTTAAAGTCTTTCCTTTCCCAAAGATCTGACAAGTATACTATTCTGTGTTCGCCTAATTTGCTTAGAGTTTCCTTCTTTTTATTCAGGTCATTCACCCATTCTGAGTTTATCTTGGTGTAGGGTGTGAGATGTTGACCCAAACCTAATCTCTCCCATACTGTCTTCCAATTTTCCCCACAGTTTTTATCAAATAGTGGGTTTTGGTCCCCAAAACTGGGATCGTTGGGCTTATCATAGACTGTCTTGCTGAAGTCATTTACCCCAAGTCTATTTTACTGATCCTCCTTTCTGTCTCTTAGCCAGTACCAAATTATTTTGATAACCACTGCTTTATAGTATAGTTTGAGATCTGGGACTGTACATCCTCCCTTTTCATTTTTTTTCATGATTTCCCTGGATATCCTTGATCTTTTGTTCTTCCAAATGAACTTTGTTATGGGTTTTTTTTTCTAATTCAGTAAAAAAGTTTTTTAGTAGGTCAATGGGTATGGCACTAAATAAGTAAATTAATTTGGATAGGATTATCATTTTTATTATGTTAGCTCATCCCATCCATGAGCAATTAATGTTTTTCCAAATGTTTAGATGTAGTTTTAATTGTGTGGAGAGTGTTTTGTAGTTGTGTTCATATAGTTCCTGTTTTTGTCTTGGTAGATAAATTCCTAAGTATTTTATTTTGTCCAGGGTAATTTTAAATGGAATTCCTCTTTCTAATTCTTGCTACTGAAATGGGTTGGAGAAATATAGGAATGCTGATGACTTGTGTGGGTTTATTTTGTATCCTGAGACTTTGCTAAAGTTGTTGATTATTTTGACTAGCTTTTTGGTTGATTTTCTAGTATTCTAGAGTTCAAATTCACCCCTTCTTTACTCCCCATATTTGTCTGTGCTCTTGCTCCTCTCATTTTTTTTGGTTTTGGGGGGCTTCTGTCAGTCTCCCCTCTTGGAACTTTAACGGGAGATCTCTCTGTGTAGTCTCTGGTAGAGGTTTGTTGGGGTTTGAGCTTCCCTGTCCTCTGGAGGCTTTTGATTGGATTAAACTCCAGAAGTCAATGAGGGAGGGGTGTTGGAGCCTGAGCTTCCCTGAGCTCTAAAGAGTTTTGATGGGATTAAGTTCAGCTAGGTTGGGCTGGGTGTGCTCTGAGGCCAAAACCTCCTGGAAGGCTGGAACAATATGGAGGACCTCCATAGCTCTGACCAGGCTGCCAGCTCTATGCTCCCTCTTCAGTTCCTTCCCTGCCATCTGTGTTTGATGCTCTGAGCTTGGCACAGCCCTCTCCGCAAGGTACACCCTCCAGACCAACACCTTTGGCCGCCCAGAGGTTCCTGCTGCCACTGGAGGCATAGCGCTCTAGGTGGGGGAGGGGTCCTGGGACCTTCTTTCTGCCTTCCCCTTAAACCCTAGTGTTCTAGGATTCCGGCTTTTGGGGGGGGGGGCTACCTTTTGAATTGAGTCCCGCAGGAGGGTTCCTTGGCTCTGTCTTGTTGTTAGGTTTGATTTTCAGTCCCCTAGGAGCATTCAGTTTGTGATCGGTAAGGAAGGGTATTCAGAGGTCTGAACTTCTGCTCCTTCTAGGCCGCCATCTTGACTCTGCCTCATCACTTAATGTTTTTGACTCAATCTCCTCATCTGTAAAATGAGCTGGAAAAGAAAAAGCCAAACCATTCCAACAACTTTGTCAAGAAAAATCCCAAATGGGGTCACAGAGAGTCAGACATGACTGAAACAATTGAACCAATATCAGTGAGGGAATGTAGAGAAAGGGAGACACCTGGAAAAACTTCTTGAAAATGGGATGACAAGTTGAATCTAGAGAAATTTAGAGATGCCATGGGGCAAAAGTGAGAGAGCATTCTAAGTATGAGGAACTTACAGTGAATAGGTATAGACTTGGCATATAGTATGTAATGTTCAAGGAAGAGCAAGAAAGACATTGTTGCTGGATAATAGAGGGAACTCCTGGATAAGGAAACTTGCTTAACAAGGTCATCACTTTTCCCTGTGTAAGAATTTAAAATTTAAGTTTTATGCTAAATATGAAAGTTCTAAAGTAATGTTGTCATCACTGATTTAAAAAATCAACTCTTAAGTCATTAGTCTGTTAGCCACTCTTTTAATAAAGATATAGTAAAAGAGAGAAATGTAGGAAGGAAGTAGAAAGTATTGACTAGCTAGATACCCTATAATTTCTGTCCAAAGAAGTCCAGTTCATCACTTAGCTCTCAAGTCCTGATCTCCTTGTGGTAGTCTCTTAAGCCAGGTATCTTGGTCGTGTCTTCAGCAAGGGTTCCACCAGTGCAGCCTCCTCCAGGAAAGGAAGGCCTCTTCAGAACCAATCTCTCCAGAAACCAGGAAAAAAAGGCCGCCTACTCACCCAGTAAAAGAGTCTCCTCCTTCAGTCCAACTCACTGAAGTAAAATCTCCAAAGATGAACTCCAAAGGAGAAGTAGTTCAAATGAGAAGTCAGAAGAAGTTCCCTGGACTGTAAGTTCAGGACTTTTATAGTCCTTTTTTCACATCACTTCCTGTCCCTTCCCCACTTTACTAGAACTAATTGCAGTCTTTCAATTTGCCCAGCACTGCCCAGGGATGGGGCAGTGGCCTCTGGAGTTATTACCCACTTTAGCAAGTGACCTGCAAACTCTCTTACTTAGTGTCAAGTGGGAGTACTTTGAGTTCTTTATTTGTTTGGCTAAAAATAGGCAAGGGGAAAGTTAATCCTATCATCACACCTGCAACTTTAAAAATTGCCTGGATTGGTTGTGTTAAACTCTCATTGAAATGGAGGCTATATATAATTAGAATATAAAAATGTCTGGAGGGCACATATTGACTTAGTTTTAAATTTTAATGTTATCTGTGTTTTATTATATTTTTATTTACTTTGTTAACTATTTCCCAATTATATTTTAATCTGCTTTAGGCTACACTCAGAATGTTGTGAGCCATGCTCTGCATGTCTGCTACCTCAGCATAGATCACCTGAGACTATATGTGACTTGCATGGGTTCACAGAGCCAACAATTTAGAAGGGGAATTGAAAGGAAGGAAGGAAGGAAGGAAGGAAGGAAGCAAGCAAGCAAGCAAGCAAGCAAGCAAGCAAGGGATAGTTTCTGAAAAATCTAGGAAGATTTTTATGACCTGATGCAAAATGAAGTGAGCAGAAGCAAGAGAACATTTACACAGTAATAGCAATATTACAAAGTAAACACTCTGAAAAATTTAGTAACTCTGGTGAACAAATTAATTCACTATAGTTCCAAGGGCCTTATGAAAAAAATAATGCTATCTACCTCCAGTAAAAAATAATGAACTTTGTAGATTGAAGCATATTTTATTTTCTTTCTTTTTCTTGTTATCTTATTCTACCCCCACCCCCAATATGGTTAATGTAGAAATTTGTTTTGTATGACTTTATATTTATAATGGCTTTTCTTTTTCTTGCCTTTTCTATAGGTGGAGTGGGGGAGAGAATCTGGAACAGAAAATAAAGTAAAATTGATTTTTTTTTAAAAAGCAAGTTATGCAGAGCCAGAACTGGTTGAAATTCCAAACTTACAAATATGGATATTAAATGGTTTGATATCAAGTTGGAAGATTTGTAGGATTCTGTGCTATTTTACTAGTCACTACAGGCTGCTAGGTGGCTCAATGGGTAGAGGCCTGGGCATGGAGTCAGGAAGATCTAAGTTCAAATACATTCTCAGGCACTGTGTGACCCTGGGCAACCTTTGTCTGCCTCAATCTTCTCAGTTCTGTAAACCTTAAAATTTCTTAGGCTTGTGAATGTTGGAAATTTCCCCATTTCCAACATTAGGTAGGGAGGGTCCTTCTCCTCCCTACCTGAGATTACTTTAGGACAGAAACCTTTTGCTGAAAAATGGAGAGGGCTTTGACCTATGCTTAAGCATGGAGCGGGAGGTTCTTTGAGTCATGATTGATTTTAGAATTGATACAATGGAAATGCTTGGAGTGACAGAGCCAGGTCTTGGAGAATACAATTTCCACTGAGCTACCCAGCTGTCCCTTAAGATTAAAGGGAAGAAAAAGAAAAATTGCTGATTCCAATTTAACTTAAGGAGAAAAGAGAAGAGAGAAAAAGTTTTTTATACTCACGTGTTCTAGCAGCTGTGTCTTTAAGCCAAGTTTGTTGTTAAAAGGAACTAAGTGGTGAGATGGTAGAGTAAAAAGGCAAGGAATTTCAGAAGTTTATTGAGAGAATTCTTTAGAGTCCCTTCGTGGTCGCCACAAATGTGGGAAAGAAATCACTTAAAAGACTGATAAATATTAATTTAAGGTCGCCAAGGAATTCAGCTATGTAATTTCTAAATGAAAACTCAAGTCAGCAGTCAACTTTTTATGGAGTTTAATTACAAACAGGAGGAAGAAAGGTATGAGAGAGAGAGAGAGAGAGAGAGAGAGAGAGAGAGAGAGAGAGAGAGAGAGAAAGGGGAGAGAAGGGAATAGGGCTTAAATACCTCCTCTGTTTAGGTTGGGCCAAAAGGCCCAAGCCCTTAGATAGCTGAGGCAAAGAAAGGAGATCAGTCCCTATCACTCACGTGACCAAAATGGAGAAACAGTTTCAGGGGGCCTCCACCTCCAGCTTCCTTCAGAGCCAGCCTTCTCAGAGCACCACCTCTCAGAGGAAAACCTCTCCAACCACCTCTAGTCCTCAGACCCTGCTATCTTTAAGGAAACCATCCAGGTTCCCTCCCCTCAGTTCTCACATCTACCAATCACTGTCCATGTGTTCCCTGTGCCAATGGTGGCTCTACCTTAACCCAGGACCACCCAGAGGTCTGTGGCTTTGCACATGTCTGTTGAAGGTCATATTCTCAAATAATTAAATCTTGATCTATGCTGCAGCCCTTCCTAAATCCTGTTAGGACTGAGTAGGGTGGAAATTGTATTCTCCAAGACCTGGCTCTGTCACTCCAAGCATCTCCATTGTATCAATTCTAAAATCAATCATGACTCAAAGAACCTCCTGCTCCATGCTTAAGCATAGGTCAAAGCCCTTTCCATTGTTCAGCAAAAGGTTTATGTCCTAAAGTAATCTCAGGTAGGGAGGAGAAGGACCCTCCCTACCTAATGTTGGAAATCAGGTAAAGCCCCTGATGTTGTCCAGTCTACTTCCCTGCCTCCTGCATCCCAGTGTAGACTACATGACTCTGAGTTTGAACTCTATCACAGAAACAAGGACTGTGTAAGGGAAATCATTGGGTGAATTGAGTCACAAGTATAGACTAACAGCAGGAAAAATGTAGCAGTAGAGTCAAGAGGTCAAGAGACAGGGGGGAACAGGGTGGTCTTACCTGCAGTACCCACTGGACTGCCCTCCTGGGGGACACAGGCAAAATAGGAAGCCATAGTTGGCTCCCAAGACATGACATATGAGTTAGTGGATGGAGACAAGGTTTGATAAACTGAAGCAAGAGTGGATTTCTCTCTCTTTGCTTCTGGGTTTGGTGCTGACTGGACTTCCCGTGTAGTAGGGGGCCCTCATAGTATCCATAATAGTAGTAGTCTTTTGGTAACCGAGGATGACGATTGTCTTTGTGTGCTTTCATCTGTGATGTAGATGAGTGTGCACAAAGACACTTGTGCATGAAGGAGATTTAAGTGGAAAAGTCGATGCACAGAGACAATCCCACTCTCGACGTTGGAAGCCTGGGTCCAGTGGCACGAAAAGTTGTTACACCTGGAGACTTCCTCAGCTGCATTGGATGGCCATGTTGTCTTTTGTGCTCCAACACGCCCTAAGCACTCCACAGTGCTTTGCTGCATTGCCCTCTCAGCCGTTGAACCTTCTTATTGGTTTCTTCCATCTGTTCCGCCGAAGCAGTCTTCACATGCTAGGTGAGCAAAGCCCTGGTTCACCAGGGGTCTATGACCAGATGGCTACCCTCACAAGGTTTAGCCGGCCTGTCGAAGCCGTTGCCCGGGGTGTGGCCGCTGCCGCATGCTAGCAGCTACTGGGAGCCACAAGTAAGAGCTGGGTGTCAGGTGAGGGTCAGAGGCTGGAGAGCTGCCCTAGGAGGGCACGACAAGCCCTCCATACCAGAGATACTACCCCTCCCTGAGCACCCCATACACCCTAGTGGCCATAGCATAGCAAGTTAAATGGATCAGTAAGTAAACTCTATAGCTTTCTCCTATTTTTCCATCTTTTCTTCTGCTACTTTTGATTTAATAAAAATATTCATTTATGACCAGTCTCTTAATTTTAACTCATACAGGAGTACTTATTTGATGAATCTTCTTCCTCCTAGATTGTATCCAGTTTGAGATTGTTCTGATCTGGGCCTCCTTTACTCTGCATAGCCCTCTAGGATACTGAAACAAAATAAAACACTTTGAGATCATTCCATAGACAAGAAAAAAAGATTCCATTAACCAGAACTCAAGACTTGGCATTTAGGACACCTCCAGCTGATTCATCCGAGTGGAGATCCAGTTGCCTAAATTGCCTGAGTTGCCCACTGTTTTCTATCAGGTATCAGAGGACACCTGGAGCCCTCCTGGCAGCTTTGTAGTCAAGCTATCCGGAAGTGACATTAATAACATGAGTTTTTAGTACTTTGAGTCAACTAATTCAAAGATGGCTTCAGTATGTTTTTAGGAAAAACTAGCCAAATTTTCATGAAAGAGTCAGGATAGTACTCCTACCATTGACTTCAAGAACAAAGGGTTTCACATTCTTCTTGCCTGTGCAAGAATTGGTAACTACTCTTTTGTTTCCTTGTGTCATTCACATCTTTTTCTTTTTGCACATTTCAACTTCCTTTAAGCAAGTTTTAGAGTACACTATTTTGCATCTGGCTTTATTATGACTGAACTAGTGAATCTGATTCCAGAACCTCATTGTTTTTGATTCCTTCTTATTATTTAATGGTGTATGGAGTTGATGAAATTGTTTAAGACTCAGTTTTAAGAGTTATTAACCCAAAATATTGGGGAGGGGGGATGGCTTGATTGACAATGAATTTGGTTTGAGGTTTCATACTAAGATGTCAGTTTCCTAAAATGATATGTTTGCTTTCTTAATTTGCTTTTTATTTCAGAAACATGCTGATTAGAAAGCAGAATCTGTTTATATAGTAGACTTTTTGAAGCTCATGTTATTTTAAAAAATGTATTGCTAATGATCCAACCATTCTGGAGGGCAATTTGGAACTATGCCCAAAGGGCACTAAAAGCCTTTTGACCCAGCTATAACACTGTTGGGTTTATGCTCCAAAGAGATCATAAGGAAAAAGACTTGTACAAAAATATTTATAGCCATGTTCTTTGTGGTGGCAAAAAATTGGAAAATGAGGGGATGCCCTTCAATTGGGGAATGACTGAACAAACTGTGGTATATGTTGGTGATGGAATACTATTGTGCTCAAAGGAACAATAAAGTGGAGGAATTCCATGGGAACTGGAATGACCTCCAGGAATTGATGCCAGAGTGAAAGGAGCAGAACCAGGAGAACACTGTCCACAGAGACTGATACACTATGGTACAATCAAATGTAATGGACTTCTCCATTAGTGGCAATGCAGTGATTCAAACAACTTGGAGCAATCTACGAGAAAGAACACTATCCACATTCAGAGGAAAAACTGTGGGAGCAGAAACACTGAAGAAAACAACTGCTTGATTACATGGGTGGAGGGGGATATGACTGGGGATATAGACTCTAAATGATCATCCTAGTGCAAACATCAACAACATGGAAATAGGTTCTGATCAAGGACACATGTAATACCCAGTGGAATTGCACGTCAGCTACAGGAAGGGGTGGGGGGAGGGAAGGAAGGGAAAGAATATAATTCTTGTAACCAAGGAATAATGTTCTAAATTGACTAAATAAAATTTAAAAAAATGTATTGCTGATAACTCACATTTATATAATGTTTTAAGGTTTGTAAAACATTTTATGTAAATTATCTCATTTGATATTTATGACAATCCTGCAAAGTTTTTATGGTATATACTACTTTTATTATATTATTTTATATATTACTATACTGTTTTTATTATATACACTATTCATATTATATCAGTTTTATAGAAGAAGGAAATGAAACTCAGAAAAAGTTAACTGACTTACCCAAGATCACATAGCTAGGTGTCTGAGAGAGAATTAAATCCCCAATCCTTATGATGTAGGGGTTGAAATTAGGGTCTTGACAGAAGAATTAATGACTCAGGCAATCTCTGTTATGAGGGAATAAACTTTATTGAGAGAGGGAAGAAGGCAGTGGAATAGCTCTAGTGATGGAGTAGCCATGGTGATGGAAAGGCTTGGCTGTGGAGAGAACCTGAGATGCTTTTTATCCTAATTAGTTATTACTGAAGGGGTCATTTGTGTGGGCATTTGTTGCCCTGCCATTCCCAAGGAACTGATTGTCACTTTACCCATAGTTCACTATGGTCTTCATGGCCTTACCTATGGTTCACCTTATTTCCCCACTATGGGGGAACAAACCACAATGCAAATGGGATCCTAAAGATATGCTAAAAACTCTGGGGTATCTATAGATTACTTTTACCTGATTCCTCACAGACTGTAAAGGAGAGAAAGTCCCTAGTTTGCTGTTCCTATGCTGATTGATCAGTTATAGAACTTCTGCCTACATCCTTATAGCAACCTGTCAAATCCATGTCTTCCTGGCAATCCACATCCAGATATCAGATATCTAATTCTCAATATTTGCCTTAGCCACATGCCTAGTAATTGTTACCATCTATGCATGGAGTACAACTAAGCTTTGGAGATACAATTCTGATCCAGTTTAGGCTAGACCTAAAATATATCTTTGTCATCCATTTTCTTCTTTTCCATTCTGTGTGGGCTCTGAAACAATATTATCCTAGGCTCCAAATCAATATAGAAACCTTTGAATCTTCTTCATTCACCACAACAAAGAAGAAGAAAGAAACAATTCAAGTTCCTAATATCCTAGGTGTCACAACATTTTTGTTCCACTCAGTCTTATCAAGTTAATCAGTCAACAAACCTTTATTATACTCTTACTGCATGCTAGGCACTGTACGAAGCTCTGAGGGATATGAAGAAAGGTAAAACAAACAAACAAAACAATCTGTCTCTTTTTCATGAAGCTCAGTCTAATGGAAGAGACAACATTCAAACAACTCTGTACAAACAAGATATAGACAAGGTACACTGGAGATTATCTCAAAGGAAAGACAGTCAAATTAAGAAGAACTAGGAAAGATTTGTTTGCAGAAGGTGGCAAACTTAGCTGAAATTTAAAGGCAACCTGAAGACAGAATTGAGGAGAAAATGAGTTCTGAGAATGGAGAACAGCTGGTGAAAATCTAGTCAGAAGACAGAATATCTTGTTTAAAGAACAGCAAGAAGATCAGTGCCACTGGGATCTGGAATATATGGAATGGAGTAAGGTATAAGAAGCCCAGAAAGGTAAGGAGGGACCTGATTATGAAGGACTTTAAAAGCTAAAGAGGATTTTATATTTTATCCTAGGAGAAACATATAGCTACTCAAGTCTATTGAATGAATAGGGTTTGGATGGAACATGGTCAGACTTGTGCTTAAGGAAGATCAATTTGAATGGAGAAGACCTGGAGCATAGTGATGCTTGAGGCTGAAAGGCCAACCTGAAGTCTGTTTCAATAATCTAGAAGTAAAGTCATGAGGACCTGCACCAGGATGGTGGCAGTGTCAGAGAGGGGATGTCAGAGAGATGTTATAAGAAGTTGGAATGTACCAATGACACATTACACATCCTCATGGCATAGTGTCAGTGTGATATTTTGAGTGCTGTTCAGTGCTCTGATTACAGTATCCCCCTACTATGATGCAAAGTGAAGTGAGGAGAAACCAGGAGAATGTTATATATTGTAAGAACAATAATATATGATTATCACCTGTGTGTGAATTAACTTATCAGAAGTGTAAAGACTCAGGACAACTTCAAGGGACTCATGACAAAAAAGGCTATCCACCACCACAGAAGGAACTGACAGAGTCTAAATACAAATTAAAGTATACCATTCTTCACTTTATTTGCAATGAATTTTTCTCTTGTGTAAACAATATGTGTCTTCTTTCACAATATGATGAACATAGAAATGTATTGTATGATAACCATGTACAACATATATCATATTACCTGTGATCTTGCAGAAGGGAGAGAATGAGAGGGAGGAAAAAAATATGGACAGTCAAATGTCAGGAAACTATTATTAAAAATTGTAACAATATATAAAAATTAAATTAAAAATCAAAAAGTATATATCACCCTGCATCTTTTTCGTATAAATTCTGTAATTGCCTTTCTTTTCTGTCCAGGGATATAATGTCTGGGAACAGTAATGAATCCTGTACTAGAAATCTTTCTAACACTTTTTACCTGTGTGGCCATAGGGAAATCACTTTATCTCCTTTGTCTCATGTTCTCTGAAAATAAAATGAAGAGGGTTCAGCTAAATGACCTTTGTGGTCACTTTCAGTTCTTGATGTGCTGGCAAACTCCTGGTCAGGTAGTCTGAGCTCCATCCTCCAACTGCCCACTCTTAGAATTCTGGGCTCTTATTTGGGGGCATTCAGCTTATCTCATCCACCCTGCCACTTTTTGACAATCCTCATGCTGTATTGCTGTGCATGAGTTTCCCTTCCTCCTCTAGCTCTGAGAGTGGTAATCAAATCAACACTACCTTTCTTGTCAAGAGTGAGTGAATCAGTTGTCCTATGACTCCAAACACCATTCACTTTGATTTAACTATTCACATAACTCCTCCCGGGCTACCACTTCCCTTATACATATTTTCTTTCTCTATCAGAATATGATAGTACAGACTTTCTTAGCACTTAGGACTTGCCCACTCTTCGTGACTCTATGGACTCTACTATTCATAGAATTTTCTTGGTGAAGATTCTGGAGTGGTTTGCCATTTTCTTCTCCAGTGGGTGGAAGATTTAGTACTTAGTGAGTACACAAATGCTTTATTAATTAATTAATTCATTCATTCAATTAATAACTTATCTATGATCTTACTATACTTCTTTTAAACCCTTACCTTCTATCTTAGTTATTGATACTAAGTTGTCAGTCCCGAGGCTGAAGGGCAATAAGGAGTATGTAATTTTGAGGTCAAAGGACTTGCCTAAGGTGACAAAGCTAAGACATATCTGAGGCCAAATTTGAACTTTGTACTTCTTTTCTCTGTCACTGGTTCTCTATCCACAGAGTCACCTATCTATCCCTATCTTACACTTTGCACTATTTTTTTCCATACTAAAGTTGTCAAAAATTAAAGGTTCAAACTAGGAAGAATGGCTAGCAAATTCATGAATTATCTTCTCTTTGCTTCAAATAAGCAAAGCAATTACTTCATAAGCAAACAAGTTGCACTTTAATTATTGATTACAAGTAATTATTAACTTTAAAAATCTTACATTTTTCATAAAGAATCTAAACTCAATGAACAGATATGTTAGTATCTAATGCCAAGCATGGGATAAATGAACATTTAGAGCACTTGGAATTACTTGTCAAAGAAGAGAATAATCCTTGGATTTATCTTTCCCTCTGCTTAAAGTATTAGTTTATCTTTAATCTTTAGATCAATAGAATGATTAGTTCTCCTGCCCATGACTCTATCCCTGCAGTGTCATTTTATATATATATTATATTATTTGTATATTACATACATATTATATGTATAAAGAAGGAAGTAATAGAAGAAAATTGTAATAGGTAAAAAGATAAAAAAGTATATATACACATACATATATATTTCATATATAAGCATGCATATATACATATGCATCACACATGCACACACGTAACCTATAGACATTGTGCATTTATGTATATTACATGTATACACCTCATATACACATTGTGCACATGTGTGTTATATATTATACACAATACACATGCTGATGTCTATACACACATTGCACATGTGTATCTTGCATATAGATACACACGTTTATATTACCTACACTTATATGTATTAATGGCACATGTATTTCATATATACACATACATAATCACAAATGTTATATATGGCATATTGTGCATTCATACATATTATACACATGTATATTCTATGTACATATACACATATCTATATGTTATATACACACACATATAAAAACCTATATATTATACACACATACATATACCCATATATATTTACATACATACACACATACATACATACAATCTTCTTGTGTTATTTCTCTTCAACTATTACCATTTCCTTCTACTACTTCCTTTTTGATGTTCCTGTTCTGTGTGATGAACCATTTTATATAGTACTTTTAAATTTCCATTTTCTGAATAGAATAGAATTATAAAGGAAAATATTTTGCTGTTGTTAGACTTATTTCTTTGCAAAATGGTTAATTAAAAATAAGCTCTTTGTGGCTTAGGCTTCTTTCTGTAAGAAAAATTTTAGAGAAGGAAATTTGAAATTTGGATTCAGAGCTTATTGTATAACAATGCAATGGTCAAGTTATTTATGTTTGATGTTTGTGGTCAACTATTAAAGTCAAAGAATCTGCCCCCCAATAAACCTTTCCGACTCTGTTTCCTTAACCATTTTTCCTTGGAAGTCTTACTTGGAAAAATTAAGCTATCTTTTTAGAGTTTTTTCCTCCTTCAATCTATGCAACATCAAAAGAGAAAAGGCAAAGCATAATTTTCTTTTCCCATTGCTAAGAACTCCACTTGAATTGGCTTCTATTTTGAATGCAATCTACTATATACAAAACAGATATGACAAAATCTTCTGTATTATAGCTTTGCCTAATTGAATGGTGATTACATTCTCTGACTCTGCTTCCATATTTTTTTTCTCAGTGGAATTCACATAACCTATTAGAAATTTTGCATATTTGGCCTAAGATTATCATACTTTGTTGCATCACAGCAATGCTTGGTGGGTCTCCTGCGATGATCTTAAGTTCTCTGACATGAGTTTAAGGCTGTCATTTTTACTTCAAAGAAAATATTCCTTGATTCTTCACTAGGATTCTTTACTTGCTTATTTGAACTTATATTGTGGCTTTCTTTCATAGATGGCCTTAACACAATTTCCCCCAAAACATTTTCACAATTACCTGGATTTGCTGGTATGACAGATGAATTATTGTTCTTTTATTCAAAAGAGAATCCACTTAATGCTTATGAAATCTCCTGTCCTTATTCTTCTTTTGGTCATGACTAAGCAGTGATTGCCTTTGTTTTTACCTGTAAATGATGCTATCATCCTTTTAACTCCCATTTCTTTCTATCTCTATCTAGGATGTTGATATTGCTCCAGTTTCCCAACCAGATCACCAGAAATCATGCCTCAGTAGAGCTAACCCCTTCCCCCACCTCTTTCTCTGAGAATAGTAATCAAATTTGCACTAGCATTGCCTCTGGAAAGGGCATATCAGTAGACTGCCTTTTCCATGTACAGAGAACAAATCAGAGCATAGCAGTATGAACTTGAGTTTGGGAGGCAGGGAGTTAGGGTGGGCAGAAATTTAGTATGCAGATTCTCTCCCACCAAAACTCATAATGGCATTCTATAATCAATAACTTCACTTCTTCATCACCAGTTCTTTCCTCCTTCCATTACAATTTTCCTTCTGACCCCATCATCACCTTACTAAAATTGTTCTCTCTAAGGTCACCAATGTCTCTTACCAAATCCAAAAGCATGTCTCTAGTTGCCGAATGCCTACAGACAATTTACTATTTAATTTCCCTATAGTTGTAGGAAATGCTTCTCTGCTTGTGGCTGGCAGTGCCAGAAGCACATGGGACATCTAGGGTGTACCTTCCTTTGCACTGCCTTTCCCTGGCTTCAGTACAGCCATTCTAATCCATTACTATTGACTTTTTCTCATTTTTACAGTCTGTATCTGATTCAGGTCAGTCTGCAATTTCAGGTTGAAAATGAAGATTCACAAACAGCAAAGAAGGTTTACATAGCAATAGCATAGAAAGGATTCGCTTAAGTGCAACTTTCCCCCTACAGCGAGGGGGCTATGGTGGTATCAATCAAGACTGAGGAAAGGCAACATCTTCCTCCTTATAGTCTGGCTATTGTCTTTAGTCCACCAAGAATCTATATTAAGGATCAAAATTTTAGTATTTTAAGCCACTGAATTCTGGTAGATAACTGTGATATACTTTAATAAAAAATTAGCCTAACTTATGTGGAAAATTAATGTTAATTTATATCCCTTTTTGGTTCCCCCTCCCAACAAGTTTTTAATTTTAAAGCTAAAAAAAGTTTGAATTTAGGACTAAAAGTTCAACTGTATCTCTCTGAAGCCATAGGTAGAGTTCTCACTCCTTTTCTCTACATCTTTTGTGTTTGGTAAAGACTGGTAGTGTGGAGACAAGTTCCTTTTTTCATCTGTAAACAAGGATTCTCTAAGGTAATGAAGTCAGACGGTTTGCCACCATACTGGGAAACCCATAGACTGTAAGGCCATTCTAAATGCTCATGGTTACTCCTGGTGTCAGGAAGACTCAACTCTTGTCCTTATTGAGGCCTGAGTCTTCCAGAAACAGAGGCTTAGGAAAGGGATATCACAAAGTCAGTCTTTTTTCCTGGAACTAGGAACTCCAGGGGGCATGTGGTCTAACTCTGGACTGACTCAGTCTGCTGACTTGAGGAGGCAGTTAAAAGAACTATTTAGCCACCCATGTCTAGTACTTCTCTCTTTCTCTCTGGCCTCCTTTTTGCTACTTAATAAATAATAATTACAAAATTAAGATACAGTTTCTAGATAATTTTTATTGTAACATTTACCTGAAAAATATTGCTTCTACTACAAGTCACAGACAGAATGTTCTCTATTCATGTTTTACTAGCTCTCAAATTCAATATTTCCAAAATTCAGTTCCTAATCTTTCCCTCTAAACCTCTTTTCTTCACCCCTTTTGTCTGTGGTGCCATTATAAATCAATGCTACCAAATTCATAATCTTAGAGTTATCTCTGATATTTCCCTTTACTCTGGCTCATAACCTTAACAATCATGTCCTGTAATTCCTACTTCCACATCTCTCAAATTCATCTTTTTCTCTCCATTTCACTGCTACCACACTAGTAGAGAACCTTATTACTACCTACCTGGATTACTTCCATAACCTGCTAAAAGATCTTGCTTCCATCCCCTTCTTCCTCTACCCAGAGTGAAAGAGAATTTAAAACTCTCTTTGTTTATTTAAAATTAATCAATCAAAAATTTGAAGTGCCCCTCCTTTCACACTTACTTAGTAAAAGCCTTTTACTAGAAAAAGTTCACACCCCCAAAGACCACAAGCACTGTGGGGGAGGGGGGCAGTGCCAGGCAAATAGGGAGGCTGTGATTGGTTCCTGTGAAGTGGTAGAGAGGCAGGAACTGATGTGGAGAAACTGCTTTTAAAAAGCCAGCCCAAGGCCTTCTGGGGAGGCATTTTAGGAGGCATTTGACTGAAGTAGAGGCTTTTTCTGTGATGCATTCTGTGAGGCACTTTATGAAGATACATTCAGCTTTGGTGAGTCAAGCTGAAGAAGCATTCTGCACGATTTCCACGTGGAGATCAGAACTTTGTCGGAGAGTGAGCTGAATTTCTTTAGATAGGAGCTCTAGGGTGCTAGGCCAGGAAATATTTTCTATTTCCCTCCTTTTACCATATTTATACTAAATTAAATTATTAAGAGCTACTAACAATATTTTGACTGAAGAAGTTAATTTCATATATGGCCAACACAAATTCTTTTAAAACTATTATTATTTTTGTCAAATTAAATTTTTAATTATTACATCTGGCAACCAATTTTAACTATTACACCATTCTTTTATACCATTATACATATGAATATAATCATGTCATACCTTTAAGTACCACCCTTTTAAATACCAGAATCTTTTTTCCCATAGCACTTAAAACTCTCACAATCCAAAAGTGTCATGCCTGTCCAGACATCTCAAATTACTATACATCCGTTGTACTCAGTAGCCCAGCCAAACTGATCTGTAATGTGTCTTCCCCAGACTCCACCTCATAAAGACAAATGGCTATCTTTCACCTCTACCTGAGTGCTTTGGCACACTCTGTTTCCTATGCCTGGAATGTTCTTCCTTTTGCGTGTGGAATTCTGACACTTCTTTTAAAACCCAACTTAATATTACATACTCCATGAAGCTTCACGTGATCCTTCCCATTGATAACAACCTACAGCTTTCAACCTTATCTAGCAACTTGTTTTTGTAGTTCTTTAATGCATCTGTGATGTGATCTTGTCTACTATAGGTATCTATATCTGTGCCTTATAACTCTCCTCAAATGCAAGCTCCATGAGAGCATAACATGTAATTTATCTATGCTAGGTGGTGCAGTGGATATAAGCATTGAACGTGGAGGCAGAAAGGTCTAAATTCAAATCCTACCCCAGCTGTATGATCCTGGGCAAATCACTTACCCTCTCTGTACCTGTTCCCTAACATATAAAATTATGATAATAATAGTATTTACCTCATAGTGTTATTTTGAGGATCAAATGGCTTAACCTATATAATGCAATTTGCAAACCTTAAAACACCATAAAAAAGTAAAGGGAAAAGGAAGGAGGGAGAAGAAGAAGAGGAATGGGAAGGGGAGGAGGAGGGAGAGGAAGAAGAAAAGAAGTATTATAATTATTAATTATTATTTGTAACAATAATTATGCATAGGTAACAGTATATAAAGAACCGGTCCTGCAGTCATGAAGACCTGAGTTCAAATATAACCTCAGACACTTTATCATCTGGGTGACCCTGAGAGCAAGTCATTTGACTGCTCTCAACTTTAGTTTCCTCAACTGTAAAGTGAGGATGATAATAACATCTACCTCCTAGGGTTGTCTGAGGTAAAATAAGATACATACAAAGCACTCTGCAATGTTCAAATGCTATATAAATGCTAGCTACTATTATTATTTAAACGAATGAATACAGATGTACCCTAGGGTGAATTTAAAGCCTTTCAAGAGTAGTTGCATTTTGAAATAGCAAGAATTTATAAGAATGTAAGAAAGTAGTTTGGGCAGATATAAGGTCTTTAAATATTGTAATTGTGTTTCCACTGCATAACAACCACACAAAACTATAATAAGAGTGACACACTAGTCAAGCAAAAGTAAATTAGAATGGATTAGCATTCTCTCTTGAGGTAAACCTAGATGTGGAAGCTAAAATAAAGGTTATTTCTGAACAATAACTTCTTTGAAATTTGGCATACTTTTTTTTAGGAAACAAAAGGTACTTGGCAAAATGACTTGCAGGTTGGATCAAATCCATTTTTTTTAAAAGGAAGAAAAACCTCAAAGTTCTTTATAATATAAGCTTAAAAATCAATATCCAATACTCCAAGTATTATATGTTTTATAAGATTTATTAATAATGACTTGAAGTAGAGGAAAATAAAGCCTGAAAAAGAGCAAGTTTTTCCCTGACTGCACAGCATGGGAAAGCAGAGCAAGGTGGGGGGGGGGGGGGAACAGGGAGGCAAGGGCGGAGTTCACAGAAACTTTTAACAACCAATCATAAGGACATACATGAGGATGCAGAGGAAAGGAATTCTGGGAAATATTAAAAGAATTCTGGGGAACATAGTCCTGGAATATAAAATTCCAACTACACAATAAAAATCCAAAAATTTTATCACTTTTTACAGTTTAAAAAAAAGATGTTTTTGAAAGGCCCATTTAAAGAGCCCAGTTAAGTTTTGAATCATAAATGTAATCTTAAATATACTCTCCTTCCTACCTCCAGTGAAAGGTAATGGTTATAGTTTCAGGGGCAGAAGATATATACTGAAAATTTGTGCTTTAGAGGTCAGTCTTCCTAATCAGTCTTGTAATTGGGCTACCTGAGCAATATAGGTTTTCTGCTTTAGAAAATTAAGAAATTACTTTGATCAGATTTGCATATTTATTAAACACCACATCTAATACTATCAAAATATTTTGCTATTGATGGCCTTTGGTGTCCTTTAAAGGGCTATGGAATTCAGATTAAATATTATTGGGAGCAAATCTACTCATAATATGACTCAGATATATGTGTTCTATGCTTGTAGCAACTAGAATAAATGGCAGAATAAATTAGTTTTACAAGCATCAAGGTTAAGTCATAATCCACCTCCAGAATGATTGCTATTCCTGTTGATTGTTTACTAACAGTAAAAGTAGTACCTTGTCATTATTACTAAGAATTTATATATGCTGGTCAACACATCACAATTATATAATTTAAGAAAAGCAATTCCATTATTTATTATTTTAAAAAATCAAGTCTAATTCCTTAACCCTAACTTTTATTTGAAAACTTATTTCTATGCTCTTTACACTTATCTGCCCATTTCTTGAAAGGGACAATTATATTTGCTTTCCCAACTCATAAAAATAGAACTCTGAGACCTGACAGTGCTTCTTATCTGTTTGCTTTCTCATTGAGTCTATTCTATTCTAACTATGGTAGAACCTTCCCCTGAGGAATCCATGTCTTCAGTTATGGAGGCCAACTTTATTAAAGGTTTCTCAGGAATAAGTGTGTATAATATAAATAATTAAAAATAACAACAAAAATAATTTATATTTGTATATATAAAAGTCATTATCTAGCTTGCTGTCCCTCTTCAACTCTATCTCTTGTAATCTCTAGATCTGTTCAGGGTTAGTGTTTTAATTCTATCTTCCATGAGGTCTTTCTTTTCTCACTAGTAGTTAGTGATCTCCTCACAACCATTTTCTTATATATACATTGTATATTTGTGTAGGGTCTATTTATATTGTTGTATATCTTGTAATCTCTCATTCTCCATGCAGCTACCAAAGTGATTTTTCATAACTTCAGATGTGACCAGTCACTTTCCTATTCCACTTCATTGTCTCCCTTTTGCCTTTGGGATAAGATATAAATGTATTTCAATTATTTTTAATAACCAGTGTAAATATTGATTTGAATTGACTTCTATTTGACTTTTAGCATCCTTTACAGTTTAGCCCTAATCTTTCTAGCCTCATCTCACATTATTCTGCTAGCACTCGATGAGTCTGATGATAAGTTAATATTCACACATCTTCTCTCTTGAACCTGGAAGCCAGAAAAATATAAGGTTGGTGAACGCAGACCTCTCTTCTCATTTCTCAATTCTGGATCTCTCTTTTCTTCTGTCAATGCTGTATCTCATGCAGATACAGGTCATTGAACTCCTCTAATGAGGAGAGAGTACTTTAGGAGTCGGGTTATACTTTTATTTAAAAAAAATAAAAATTGAGCTTTCCTAATATTTAATTTATAAATTGAAGTGAGTGTCCTCACTTGGTCTATGTAGTAGATGGTCACAGGAGCATAGATATACAAATGGAAGGGGCCTCAGAGGCCATCAAAAGTTTTTCTCCCCAAATGATATAGCCATATCTTTCTCATCTTATTTATGTGAAATTGATTTTTGAACCCATAGCTTATATATGTTGGATCCTGTCATCCAACATATTAGCTATCTCAACTAGTTTTGTGTCATCTGAAAATTTGATAAGCATGGTTCCAAGACTTTAAGTCATCAGGAAAAAATATGAATCATCACAAGGCTAAAGCAGATCCCAGGGATATGTTACTAATAATTTCCTCCCAGGATAGCAAAGAACCCTTAATGACTTTTCTTTGTGTATAGTCCTCTAAAAATTCATAATTTTGAATATAAGCTTCTTGAAAACAGAGATTCTCTTTTTACATTTGTATCCCTAGGGCTCAGCAAGATGCTGTAAGGTCATTTTTTGTTGTTTTTGTTCATGCCATTCAATCAGTCATTCAAACTTTTTGTTGTTCTCCTTATTCTTTACTTCTCTGGCTCCCTTGCTTGCCATGCTTGGCTTTCATCTAAACTGAAGTCAAACTTCATCTCTTCCCGGAAGTCTACTCTGGTTAGAATGAATGGTATTACCATTTTCCCTAAAGAATAATGAATATCCCAAAACCATCCCCTCCCCTGCCTTGCAATAACTTAAAAAAAAAATCTCCCCTCCAGAGCACAAACAGGAAAACTAAAATGTGTCATGCCTTATTTTATTAGATTAAAAGTTTCCATGAGAGCCTGCCTTCTGCTTGATGATTGCCAAGTATTTTGTGAGATTTTGATAAATATTTTGAGGGTGTTGAGCTAGATGGATCTCTAAGGTCCCTTTCACTTTTAACATTCTATGGCTCAATGAAATCTTAACTACTTAGAAAATTGAGCAATTTAGGATTATTGCAAACCATAAGAATCATCCATCTAGGGCAAGTCCCTAATCAACTGATTATCATTTCAATTATTCAGACTTATCTTCTTTTCCCTTTCTACTCTTCTTAGGTAGTGGAAAGGATGCAACTCACTGGAAGTGTGGGAAGAGGGGGAAGGAATGTATTACCCTAATTACAAGCTTTCCTATGCTCTTAACTCAACCCCTTGGGCTCTCTACTAGGTCCTCTTCTATTTCTAACACTTTTAACAATGACCTCATCTTCTCCCATGGGCACAAATATTTTCCTTGAGGAAATGACACATAAAATTATATATTTAGACCTAATCTCTTCTGAACTCCAATCATTCTGCCATCTCTACTTGGTCTTCTGCCCACAGACATTTCAAATGCAGAATGCCACATTTATCTTATTATCTTCTCTCTTAAACCCACTCACCAAATTTATCTCTTTCGGCCAGGGACATTACTATCTTCCCACTCATCCAGATTAATAACCTCATCATCCTTGACTCTTCCCTCTCTCCCTCACCACCATATCTAAGTAGCTGCCAAGTCTTGTTGGTGTTACTTCTGTAAAATCTCTCCCAAATAACTTCTTTTTTGACATTCTTATTCCATTCTTAGTTCAAGACTTTTATCACTTCTCTTCAAGTATTATAATAGTCTATTCACTGGCCTCTCAGATTCCATTCTCTGACTCTTTTCCCTGATCTATTCACACAGTAGCTACAACAGTTTTCTAAATGTACAAGTGTGACAATATCAATCTATTGCTCAAAAATCTCCAGTGCCTACTTCTAATCTAACTGAACACAGTAGGTTAAGGTCTTTTGCCTTCTTTCTCTACTAAGATATCTCATGTTTCTTTCTTTTTACCTTCCATCTTAAAATCAATACTATTAGTAGGTTATGGTCCTATGCCTTCTCTTTCTCTACTAAGATATCTCCCATTTCTTTCTTTTTTACCTCCAGTCTTAGAATCAATACTAAGTATCAGTTCCAAGGCTGAAGAATGCCTAAGACTAGGCAATTTGAGTCAAGTGAGTGGGCTAGGGTCATAGAGCATCATATTGGAGTACCAGATTTGTATCGGAGTATCGGAGGCCAGATTTGAACTCAAGAACTCCCATCTGTAGGCCTGGCACTCTCTTCACTGAACTATCTAGCTACCCCAGTTTTCACGTTTTTTGGCTGGGATGAGTTCAATTCTAGGACATTCTGACCACCTAAAACAAAAGTCAGGTCCTTTTCTCACACTCTTTGACTCACTGTATCCCAACATAGTGTCCTAGGAAAAACTACTTCTAATTTAGATATACTTTTTTCCTTGTCAGTGTCAGCATTAGCTGGTCTGGAGCCCATAGACCAGGCAACTGAATTGCAGACTACTGAGGAGATCAGACTCAAGGGGGTGAAGTAAGAAATACTCAAAGCGTACTACCAATCACCCTCAAAATGTACACAGAACAAAAAATGCCTCAAAGCGAATACTGGAGTGGCAGAACCAAGAGAAGAAAGGATTAAGTAGTGCTCTGACCCATGGCAATGTGGAAGGATAGCAAGGAAAACTCATCTCAGTGGGGTACAAGGAAAGCGTGCTAAACAAGCTTCAGTCAAACTCAGACATGATGCACCACAAGTGACAGGTGCCCAGCCTCCGCAGGGAAAGAACAGAAAGGAATTCAATATAAAACAGGCAGCAGTGGGAGGAAAATGGCTCCACATAGTCCAGCCAGAACAGAATCTGAGCATGACCCAGCACAGATAGCAGTGGGAGGAACTCATCCCAACAAGGTATAGCCTTGGCAGAATTAGGCAGAACCTAACTTGAATTAGGTGAATTGAACAGCTATAAACCTCTACATAGCAAGTCAACTAAGCCACCTTTGCTGAGTGCTCAATCTGAGACCAAGATAGCTGAGCGGATCCCAGGCACAGTACAAACAGGAATGGATCTAAGCTGCAGCATATAGACAAAATTAAGGGAAAAAATAACCCCTAAGTGAGCAAGACAGAGAAAAAATCTGACAATAGAAAAGTATTTCAACAAGAGAGATGACCAAAATACAAATTCAGAAGAGGGGACAGCAAAAGAAAAATGAAAATGTCTGAAGCCACCAAGGAAAATGTGAAAGGATGTCCAATGCAAAATGAATTCTTGCTCCAAAACAAAGAGCTTCAAAAACAAGTAGAAAAACAAGTAAATAGAAACTTAGAAGAAAAATTAGAAAAGAGAATGATAGAAAAAAAATCAATAGTATAGAATAAAAACTTATTGAAGAAAGCAGTCCTCTTAAAAGGCAATAAATTCTTCAAAAAGGAAAACAACTCCCTAAGAAAGAAAGTGCAAAGCCTCAAAGAAGAAAATAGCTCCCTAAAAATTAGAATCAGACAAATGACAGCTGACAACTTCATGAGACAGCAGAAAACAGAACAAATTCAAAACAATGAAAAAAATAGAAGAAAATTTGAAATCTTTCAGTGGAAAAACAACTGTTATAGAAAATAAATTGAAGAGAGATCATCTAAAATCACTGGATTGTCTGAAAGCCATGATTAAAAAAAGAAGAACCAACACCAAATTAAAATAAATTATTAGGGAAAATTATCCTGATACGCTTGAACAAGAGCAGAAAATAGAAATTGAGAGAATCTACTGATCACCTCCTGAAATTAATCCCCAATTTAAAAATCCTAGGACTATTATAGTAAAATTTCAGAACTCCAAAGACAAGGAAAAAATGTTATATGCAGCCAGAAAACAAAACAAAACAAAACATTTCATATATTATAGAACCACAATCAGGATTACACAGAATCTAACAGCTTCTACATTAAAGAAGGCATATGATAAAACATTCAAAAGGGTAAAGGGCTTACAACAAAAAATCATCTATCCAGTGACACTGAGCATAATATTTGGGGGAGGGGCATGGGTATTTAATAAAATGGAGGGTTTCTAGGCATTCCTGATTAAATAACTAAAACTAAAAAGAAAGTTTTATTATTAAATTTTATTACTCGAGAGAATCATAAAAAGATAAACTTGAGAATCAGTGGGCTTAAACTAATCAAATTCCTGCATGGAAAAGTGATAACTAGAATACACAAGATACTTATAGTACAAGAGATGTTTTAGATACTTAATATACTATATATATATACATATATATACTTAATATACTTTAAGATAATCAAGGGAAACTATGGAGTTAAACTGATTCCATCCTCAGTAAGGTGATAACTCAGATGCTTAAAATATCTATAATACTTGAAGTCACTAAGATAATAAAGTATTCTGGATAGGTAAGGTACTGAGCATACTTGAGAATTTGATCACTATTAGGGTAATGAAGAGGAACTATAAAGACAGAAAGCAGGAAGAATGTTGAATATGATGGGATGTTTGTTTTTAAATCAAGGTAAAAGAAAGAGGAATACATTTGGAAAAGAGAAAAGGAGAGAACATTGGAGATAAATTACCTCACATGAAGGGACATGGAAAAATCAGTTTAGTGGAAGGGAAGATAGGTGGTGGTAGCAGGCAATGCTTAAACCCTACACTCAGTGGAATTGGTGCAAAGTGGGAAAAACATCCACACTAAGATATAGAAATCTATGTTATAACAAATTGAGAAAAAAAAATCTTTCTAACAAGTGTCTCTGATAAAGACTTAATTTCTCAGTTATCTAGAGAACTGAGTCAAATGTATAAGAAAGCATTTTCCAGTTGAAAAGGTCAAAGGATGTGAACTGGCAACTCTCATATGAATAAATTAAAACTCTTTAGTCATATGAAACAATGTTCCAGATCACTATTGATTAGAGAAATGCAAATTAAAACAACTCTGAGCTACTCCCTCCTACCCATTAGACTGGCTAACATGACAAAAATGGAAAATGATAAATATTGGAGGGGATGTGAAAAAATGGAAACACTAATATGCTGCTGGTGGAGCTGTAAACTGATACAATCATCCTGGAAAATAATCTGGAACCATGCCCAAAGGACCATCAAGTTGTGCCTACCCTTTGGCCCAGAAATACCACTACTAAGTCTGTATCCCAAAGAGATTAAAGATAGGGGGAAAGAGCCTACATGTACAAAAACATTTATAGCAATATTTTTTGCGTGTGTGTGATGGCTAAGAATTGGAAACTGAAGAGCTGTCCCTCAAATGAAAAAGTTACAGTATGTGATTGTAATGGAATACTATTGTGCTATAAAAAAATGACAAACAAGACTATTACAAAAAACAAACTGAAAAGACCTATGGAATGATGTAAAGTGAAGTGGGCAGCACTGGGAGAATGTTGTACACAGAAATAACAATAATGTAGGACGATCAATTGTGAATGACAACTATTATCAGGAAGGCAAGGATGACTTCGGACACTTCCAAACTGTGATCCTAGCCAAGACCCTTCATCCTAGTAGCCTAGCTCTTACTGCTGCTCTACATTGGAACTGATGAGTTCTAAGACAGAATGTAAAGGTTTGGTTTTCTTCTTTAATGTATCAAGTTTTTTCCTCAGTCAGTTCTTAAAATACTTCCCAGCCCACTCTTGCATAGTTGTTTCATATTTCACATTCAGTAGCTTTCTATTCCTCATTTTGGAGGAACTCCAGGCTCCAGACCTTCCTTGCTATCCTCTAAGCCACCTAGCTTCTCCTACCATGATGCACTTTTAAGAGTAACCTCCATTATAAGCCTTTTTTCCTGTCATTTTCTCAAGACTAGACAATAGCCAAAACAAAAAATGCAAACCCTGACTTTTGAGCTTTTACTCAGGCCTGAGATGTAAATGCTCAAACTGAAAATTTAACAGCTGACTCCAGTGAATTTGGGTAGTTATAAGACAAGGATCTAAATCCTGCAAAGGAAAAGAAATGCTAAACTCAAAGGGTTCTCTTTGGCACACTAGTTCGGAAATGCAAACAAACAGCAGCCACAACTACTGTTACACATGCCCAGGAGTTCCAACCAGAAGTGTCAGACAACGAAGCAATTTTTTGGGCTGCTCATGTTAGAGAATTTTCTCAGCCTGGTTTCATTGAGTTCTCAGGAAGAATCTCCCCCATGAGCAAGTCCTTGTGCCTTGGAGGTCTAACTGAAAGGGAAAGAAATGTATTAGATCACTAAGGAATCGCTGCTTGCTGTGGGAAGCTTCAAGTTCCTAAGCTATGCATTTGTCAACCAATCCGGAGCATTCTGTGGCATTTGAAAGCCCCAGTGGGATAGAGTCTTCCTAGAGGAAAGTTGGTCTGGAAAACCCCGACTTCAGGGCAGGGTGCAACACTCTGGGGAAGGAGGAGGCTTGGAAACCAAAGACTTCTCTGTGTAGCAGCGGCTTGTGAATTCAGTCTAGCAGGAATCAGGTAGTTGAGTCAGGTTTTGTTATTCAGTCTACAGCATGGTCCAATCTCCCTATCCCCCATTCTGCCTGGGTTTTGTTACTTAGTCTACTTCCCAATCTGGGTTGAGGTACAGATCAGCCTAACAACACTTTTGTCTGGCTCTTTTCCTCTTGGACACATTAAACAGGCTTTGTTAAGTTTGACTTTGACTCAGCATTTCCGTTCTATCCGAACAGCTTCCTCTAGGTCCTTGTCTTCCGGCACATCGAGCCGGATTTGGGACTTCTCCAGCCAGCTGTCTTCTTTTTAGCTAGATTTCTCTATTGATCGATTGATCCATCGATCTAGCAATCTACATATCTGACAGAATATCCCCAAAGGGTTGTATATGAATCTGTCAAATGCCATTTAATTCTACTTACTTTTTAACAGATGTATTTATGAACATTCTACTGGTTACTTTTAAAATGTTCTGTTTGTGCTTTCTTCTGAATTTCCTTTAGTTCCTTCATTTGTGGATTATAAAAATTGTTTCAATTGCTCTCTCCTTTTGGTAGCACTCTTGATTATCTTCCTTCGCCTACCCCCCTCAAAAATCCAGAGAAAGAAAAAAAAATATTGTAGCAAAAAGTATAATTGAACATGTTCAAAAGTCCCTCACTTCTCTTCAGGAGGTGGATAACATGCTTCATCATAGGCCCTCTATTAACCAAGTTGACCATTACACTGATAAATACTCTTACATCTTTCAAAGTTCTATTTCCTGGGAGCAGCTAGATGGTTCAATGGATTGAGTGCCAGAGCTAGAGGCAGGAGGTCTTGGGTTCAAAACTAGCCTCAGAAACTTCCTAGCTGTGTGACCCTGGGCAAGTCACTTGACCCCCATTGCCCAGCCCTTATCACTCTTCTGACTTAGAACCAATACACAGTATTGATTCTAAGATGGAAGGTAAGGATTAAAAAAAAAAAGTTGTGTTTCTTTCCACTCTATATGCCAGGCAACATGTTAAAAGTCTCAGGATATATAGAAAAGCATATGACATTCCCTGCTCTCAAGGATTTGTAATCTAATGAGATGGGAAGGGGTGCATTTCAGGAGAGGGGAGGGTAATAGTACAAAAGAGAAGCTGAAAGGGAGTGTAGGGTAGGAAGTAGATTGCTCTTATGGTGAAATAACATTATGTTAACATACCATGGTTTATTTGGCCATTCTCTCAATCCTCAATCCTATGGACTTCAGTTCTTTGATTTCTATTTTTTCCTTTTATTTTTTTTTCTTCAGGAGCAGTAATTTTGTTAGGTTTGCAACAATTCCTTCATAATTTTGACCATTGACTTCAATGGATTTCAAAGAGAGTCTGTGAAACTGATTTGATACTGATTATTTTTCCTCATTTTATCACTTTGTTTCTTTTACTAATTGCATTAATTTTATTTGTGCAGAAGTGTCTCACTTTCCTGATCCAAGATTATCTATATTCTCCAATTGCCTTTAACTCTTCTTTGGTTAAGAATTGTTTCCTACCCATAGCCATGAAAGGTTCATGAACTGTTTGTCTTAATTTTAAAAAAAGTTCTTTACTACAAAGTTAAAGTATTCATTTAGAAACTGTGGGATATGGTGTAATATATTATTCTGTTTAATTTGAGATATACCTTTATTTGAGAAAATGACTATAAAATTTCCCAAAAATTTCCTGCTTTCTAATTTTTAAGAAGCATTGTCTAATTGAATTCATACAAATAATCTTTGTGCTGTTAGTTTGATCCCCAAATGTTTATGTGTTTTTAGTTATTTGAAATGGGACTTCCCTTTCTATCATTACTTTTTAGATTTTATTATTATGTAGAATTTCGCTTGATTATTGAGTGTTTATTTCAAAGCCTACAACTTCAGTGAAGTTATTGCTCAGCATTTTTGCTATTTCCCTTGTATTTTCACTAAACAACAACAACAACAAAAACTTCTTACTTTCTGTATTAGAATCAATATTAAGTAGGGATTACAAGGCATAAAGGTAAGGGCTAAGCAAATGGGGTTAAGTGACTTGCTCAGGATGACACAGCCAGGAAGTGTCTGAGATTTGAACCAAGGATCTCTCATTTCCACACTTGGCTCTCTACTCACTTAGTCACCTACCTGCCTCTCCTAGTATTTTTTGAAATAAACTATGTAATTGGGATAGTTTTGTCTCTTCTTTACTATCTTTATACCTTTAATTTTTTTCCCTTTTCTTATAGCTATTACTAGTATTTCCAGAACTATATAAAATGATAGTAAGGAGAGGAGACTTGCTTTACTCATGTATTTATTGGGAAAGCAAATTTTGGAGGGTAGGATTTTATATAGGCACTTTGTATGTTTGTAAAAAAAAGGTCCCTCTATGCATATACTTTATAAGACTTTTATCATGAACAAGTATACTTTGTTAAAGGCTTTTCTCACTACCATTAAAATAATTCTTGGCTCAGTGGATAGAGTGCCAGCCCTGGAATCAGGAGGACCTAAGTTTAAATCTGGCCTCAGACACTGACTCTCTAGTTGTGTGACCCTGAGCAAGTCACTTTCTCTCCAACTGCCTAGATCTTACTGCTATTATGCTTTGGAACTGGTATTAATATCAATTCTATGGCACAAGGTAAGGGTTAAAAAAAAGAAAATCTGGTGGCTTTAGAAAATTTTGTTTTGAATATGATTGTGTTGATTATTTTTCTAATGTTGACTATCTTTTCATCGGTAGTGCAAATCAAACTTTGTCATGATGGATAATTTCTTGTATAAATTTATATAGGATATAATAGGGTTTTATTTACATTTTGGAATTATTGCCTTTAATGATATTAGTCCATAATTCTCATTCTGTGCTTTATGCTTTTATGATTGAGATGATATTTATCGCATAAAAATCTGGTAAAGTGCTTTCTTTTCCAATGTTTGAGAATGATTTGTTTCATATTGATATCAATTATTATTTAATTAATATAGGATTATCCTGTGAACTAATCAGGACTAACTAAGAGTTTTTTTTTTCCATTTTTTAAATAATTCCTTGACATCTAGTTTTCTTCTCTTTAAATTGGAATATTTAATATTTCATTTTGGTCTTATGTTAGTTTGGGTATTTTATATTTTTATAAATATTCATGTTTCTTTTTTCACATTCTTTGTGTATAATAGACAATGATTTTTTTTTATTTTGTTCTGATTTTGCCTCATTCATATGCTATCTTGTGGCCTTGGTTTTTCTGCTCTTATCTTTTTAATTAAATTGGCTAAGGTTTTATTGATCTTTTTTGGACTTTTCAAAAATGAGCTTTTTGTTTTATCATTTTTATAGTGTTTTCTGTTTCCATTTTAAGTATTTCTTCTGATTTCTTATATCTTCTGTTTTGTGCTCATTTAAGATTTGTTTGTTGACATTCTAATTTTTAGAAATTCATGTTGAATTTATCAGTTTTATCCTTTTCTATTTTGTTAATGTATGTTTGCTGAGATATAATTTTCCCGAGGACGTTTTTAACTGTATATCAAACATTTTAGCCTATTTCATCATTATGATGTTCTTGTTTTTATGGTTGTTCCTTGACCTATACATTATTTAGCATATCACAATCATGTTTCCAATTAGATATCTGTCATTTGTTTTTGCTCTCTGAACTATTTTTATTGTGTTATGGTCTCTATATGATGTGTTTATTATTTCCTGTCTTTTAAAATGTGTTTGTAACATCTCTGGGGTATAATACATTGTTGATTTTTATAATGTATATTTCTTAGATTTCCACTCAAAAGATGCCATAAGTATTGTCACTTTAGTTTCTCTAGTAAATTGTTCAATCTTATAATTTTCCTTTTGTTCATTTTTCTGTTAGATTTATCCCAAACTGAGAAGGACATTGAACTTTTCTGCCATTGTCTATTTTTATTGTTGTTGTTTGGTTAATTTTCCCTTTATGAATTAATTCTAGGACATTTGGAGCATATTGGTTTAATACTGATATTAGTTTTTTGTCTATCATTCCCTTCAATATAATGTCGGGTTTTTTTACTCATTTTTATGCTAAGAATATTAAATTTTGCTTTGATAGCATGGTTGCAACTCTTTTTTTTAATTCACCTGATGTACACTGAAACTTTTTTCTAGCACTAACTTTTAATCTGTTTATGTCTGTGTTTTTATGTGACTTTCATCAACAATAGATTGTGATGTTTTGTTTTCCCATTATGTTCTCTTTCATTTTATTAAATCCATTCACATTTAAAATTAAGTTAGATTTATATTTCCCTGCATTTGTCTCTAATATTGCTCTCCCCTGCGTCTTAGGGTTTTTCTTCACCTTCTCTGTATTTTGTCTCTTCAACAATTTTAGCTTAATTGACTTTAAAACAATTCTTTCCATACTAGCCTTTTTATACCCATGTCACCCCCTTTCCACATGTTACTGCTTTCCATATTTTTAGAATTTTATTTATTAGTAACTTTCTTATTTTGTCTAGCTATGTAATTCTGACATTAATTTTTCCTTCTCAGTTAACTAGTTGAGTAAACCGTGCCCCCTTCTTTCTTTTCAACTTGTTTTGTTCATTGGGTTTAATTTTTAAAAATTCTTTTGTACTTGTTATAAAAATGATTTCTTTGCTTTTTTCTTTTAGTTATTTATCTTCCATTTCTGTTTACTCTAGTCTATTAGTTGATACATGACACTTAGACTTATTTAGATCTTTTTTTAGACTCAATATTCTTCTTGGGATTAAAACTTCTAAGGTACCTATTTTGGATTCCTTCTTCTAAACCATTTTTACATTTGCCCCTCCATTTTCGTTGTGTTTCACTCTTAGAAATGTGAATTCTTGCAGATAATAGAAGGATATTGCTCCTTGGTAGTAATTTTCCTATGTCCCTGATTATGAAATCAATTATTAATCTTTGACATTTCCCATGGTCATTTTTCCTCCACTTCTTTTCTCCATGAAATCTCTTCCTTGGGTTCATGGCCTCTCACTCTTCTGGACTTCATTTTCTTTCAGGAGCTCTAATTCTCCTTTTCCTGAGGCAGGATGAATGTTTCTCTAAGCACCAATCTCTTCTGATATATTGTCAAGTCCCAATCACCCTTCACAGAATCTTTCCCCCATTCATCAGAAGTACCTCTTTCTACCATTGAAACAAAAGTCCTCTTTTCTGTTTCCCTCTATTTCAATGACTCCCTTTATTTTTCCTATTAGTCTGTATGCTTTCTTGTGCCTAGGAATCTATTGGAATTATTTTCCCTTCCTTGTTAACCTTTGATTATAGTAGGCTACATCAGTGGTGTAAATTTCAAAAAGAAGGGGTAGCAGAGAAAGACACTAAACCATATATAATGATCCCTGCAAGTCATATACAGTATTCACTTAGAAAATCAGATATGAACATTATATCTTATTGAATAATTTTTCATTTTGTTAAATATTTTCCAATTACATTTGTATCTGGTTTGTGAAGTACTTGAGAATGTCTTGGCCTTCTGTCTTTTTCCTTTCCTTTCCTCTTCTATGTGCCCTCCCATTCTATAATTGAGTTTTACAAGAACACTGATTCATCTGTATTTGGGCGAGTTGGGGGTTTAGTCCATGTAGTTTAAGGCCTATTTCTCCACCGTTACTCTTATTTATCTTCCGCTTTCAATCTTAAGGTTTCTTAAATTTATCACTGTTGATATTTTGTTGATATCCTTAGTTATTTTATTGTTTGACTTTCTTGTATTTCTGTTTTCTCAGGTACTGGGAAAAGTAAATAATTTGCTCAAACCTGATTTTCTAGGAATGCTTTGGACCTTTTTTATTGAACATCTATTTTTTTTTCATTGATGGCTAGGTTCATGTTTGCAGGGTTTATGATAAAACTCTGGCCAGCATCTAGAGCTCCTTTGTTTTTCAGAACCTTCAGCTCCCTCTTATAATTTCTAGTAGATATAGACTAGACTTGTGTTATTCAAAGTTCCTTTCCTTAATATTTGAACATGTTTCTCTTAGTCATTTACGGAATTCATTTGCTATTCAAATTTTTAAACTCAGACAATACTGGTTTTGTCTTTTGAGTATGCAGCAAGGATTTTTTCTTTTTCTTTTTTTTTGTAACTTTGTTCCTTGGAGGTAATCTGTGAATTCTTTTTTTTTTTGGCTTTGTGTGTGTTTTCCAAAGTTCTAGACACATTTCTTGTACTTTTTCTTACAGTGTTATATTTGGGTTTTTGAACTTTTCTTCTGGGAGACCTATGGTAATTAAATTGTCACTATGCCTCTTGTTTTTGAGATCAATATATTTTGCTTGAATGAAGATCATATTTTCTTTGAATCATTTTATTTTGTTTGTTTTGCTTCTCTTCTTCCAAACTGCCCTTCACTTCCAAGTATTGACATAACTAATCAGTGACCCTTTTTTGTTTGATGAGTCTTGTCACTGTGAATTCAAGTTTTTCCTATTCTACCAATTATTTTTTTTTGTTCAGACCATAAAATCCCCTTTTACAATTTTTATTTCTCTTTTAAACTACTCAGGATTATGCTTCTGTGGTTACATGCTCCCTTGGCAATCAATAGAGTTCTCTGTCTCATCAAGTATCTTACTTTGTCTTAAAATATTTATTTATTGAAGTCTTCTATCTTTTAGTTGATCTGGAAGCCATGTTCCTTTTTGTTAATAATATCTTCCCTGGAGGGCAGCTAGGTGGGTGGCTCAGTGGATAGAGAGCCAGATGTGAAGATGGGAAATCCTGGATTCAAACCTAGCCTCAGAAACTTCCTTACCATGTGACCCTCAGCAGTAGCTTAACTCCAATTGCCTAGCCCTTATTGAGCTTCTGCCTTGGATCCACACTTTGTATTGATTTTAAGACAGAAGGTAAGGGCTTTAAAAAAAAATCTTGATTGTTGTTTTATCTGATTATTCTCAAGGTCTTTAAATGAATTGTTTTCCTTCAGTCTTTTTTTTTTTGGTAATTCAGTCTTTTTTCCTTATTTCTCCATATCTTTCTGAGTCCTCTTTTGATTCTGGATCACAAAGCCATTTCAGCCTCCTTCTCTTGCTAGGGAATTTACTTTTCCCAACCTCAGTCTGCCCTGAGGAGATAGAACTTGATACAGCTGGATATTGGGATCTTTCCCCTCAAGCTTAGACCCCCTTTCCCTCAGTTCTCTGGTTGAGTTCTGTTGTATCTCAGAGCACTGCCATACTGTTGTTCCAGCAAGAGCAAATTTTTGCTGTTCTGGATTTTTTTGCTTTTCTTTTTTGACACTCTCAAGAGGTGCAGTGGGGTTGATTTCTGTTGCAAATCCAGGATGGACACTTACAGCCCTGCTGCATTGTGATGGGCTGATGGAAAAGATGGTCTTAAGTGAACATGTTAGTGAGTAAGGATTACTTTCTCTACCTTTATTTCATTGGATGTTACCTCATTAATATTCTTGGTGTCCTAACCAAAGGCATCACTTTCATGACTTGATTTATGTCATGCATTATTCCTCTTTTGGAGAGGTAGTGATGATCAGAGAAAATGTCTAGTTTTCCATGCTATTGGTTACTTGATATAGAATTCCATGACTTTTTTTTTTTTAATATTGCTTACTGTTTCATGGAGCCACTGATTTCTGTTTGGTCTGTTCAACTTATCAGGGAGTCTGTAACTTGGGTAAGGTTTACAAATTTCTTTTCTAATTTATTTAGTCTCTAATTCTTTCCTCCTAAGCTTTAATTTTTAAAATTTATTTCTTCCTTAACTTTTTTAGTATTTCATGTAGTCCTTATGAAAAATTCATTTTTCCCTCTGATTTTATGGCTACAATTGTCGTGGAATTATTTGTTCCTTTAGGGGGGATTTCTAGTTTTACAGAATTATACTGGGCACTGTTGTTTGTTTTAATTTACTTATCCCTACAGCTTTAGTTCCTAAATTGGGCCTTTGTGCTAAGGCCAGACTTTGCTTTCCTGCTGAACTTTTGGGTGATCTTTCCTTGTTTTTACTCTGAATCCTTGGGGTTCTTGCACCGACCTATGTCTTCCAGAGTTTGCCCCTCTTAGATCTTTGAAGTTAAGAGTGCTAGATCTTCTAGACCCTCTATGACATCTCAGGATGTAGTCAACATGGGGCTTTCTGCTCTCCCTGGTTTTTTGTAGTTCTTAGTTAGAAGCAGTCACTATAGTTTCTCATTGAATTTCTTGATAGAACTTGTTTGAAACAAGTTTCATGTTTTTGTTTAAGTAAGTGTGTGGAAGCTGCACAGCCTGCTTCTGTTCAAAGCAGCTGACTCAGAAGGTCACCTCCAAGCCTTGTCTTGGATGTTAAGATAAGATGATCAGGGGGAAAACACACACACACACACACACACACACACACACACACACACACACACACACACACACACACACAGAAGGAACAGCCAGAGGTCCAGACTTCATTCAGATCCAGCCTGTTTTCAGACTGACCCTGGGCTTGTGGACTATTGATAAATAGTATCTATACCAAACACCTAAACAACTCTCTCCTTTCTTTTCCACTCTCACCATTGAATGGAGAATAACTGATTATTTCTGACAACTCTTTCCAGTCTAAATATGAAACTTCCTTGATTTCTCTCCTCAATCTTCACCCCAACCATAAACCCATTTACTTTTGCACTTAACATTAAAATAAATAAAATAAAAATCCCATACAGTATAGCTTAAATGCTTCTATCTTGCTATCTGCATATACTGTCCCTGAATTTTTCACATTAATATATCTGTTTCATATTACTGAGCTTTAGAAGGAAAAGATTAGATCCACTAAATTTTTTTAGTACACTACCTTGCACAGAATCATCCACAATGAAGCACTTAATAAATGTTTCTAGATATAGTTGATGATTTCATAATTGATGGTAAAGAAGAAAGCTGAAATTCTTGTCATCTCAAGTGTAATTGAAAACATATGATCCACATATTCTTTAACTTCATAGCAATCTGACTTTATGCCTGCCATTCTATTAAAATCAACATTTCCAAGGTCATCTTCTCACCAACTTAATGAGTTTTTCATAGTTCTCACTTAGAGATCATTAGATAATAACACAGGAAGGAGTCTTTTAGTTCATCTAGTCCAATACCTTTATTTTACAGATTAGGAAAAAGGTCTCAAGAAAAATTCAGGGCTAGAATCCAAATCTTTCTCCAAGTTCAGAGTTCTTTTACTTTGAGACATTTTTTCCACAAATTCTCCAAAGACTTTTAAGAGTCCTTATTCTGTCTAAAAAACAGAAACAAAAATAAAAACTGTATAGGGGGCAGCTGGGTAGCTCAGTGGATTGAGAACCAGATCTAGAGGCAAGGAGTCCTAGGTTAAAATCTGGCCTCAGACACTTCCTAGCTGTGTGACCTTGGGCAGGTCACTTAACCCCCATTGCCTAGCCCTTACCACTGTTCTGCCTTGGAACCAATACATAGCACTGAGTCTAAGACAAAAGCTAAGTGTTTAATAACAAAAGAAAAAGAATGTATACATTGAACTATTAGTTGAGGATTGGTTTAATAACATATGGTACTTAAATACAATTAATATTACTGTAGTATTAGAAACAATGAATAAGAATTCAGAGATGTGTGGGAAAGCTTATATGAACTGAGGCATAATGAAGGAATTAAAAGTAGGAAAAAAGTATAGACATATATATATATATACTTGTGTGTATATATATGTGTATATATATATATATGTAGTTATTTATATGTATGTGAGTCCAACTTTTTGTGATCTCATTAGGGGTTTTCTTGGCAAAGGTGCTGGTTTGCCATTTCCTTCTCTAGCTCATCTTAAAAATGAGGAACTAAAGACAAGCAGGATTAAGAGACTTAACAAGGTTCACATAGTCTATAAATGTCTTAGGTCATATTTGAACTTAGATCCTCCTGATTCCTGGCCTGACACTCTTTCTATTATACCTGCATATATGTGTGTGTTTGTGTATAATACATATTGATACACACATGTATTTATATATTATATAAACACATACCCTAAATACCAAATTGCAAAATTGAACACTATATAATTATAAAGAAGAGACAAGAAAATGTACCTCCTTTCTTTCAGAAGGTAGAGTACTAAGGCTGTGGGACCCCACATATACTGTCAAATTCAAGTAATGCTTTGGTTAGTTCAGCTGAAATATTCTCTCCCCCGCCCCCATCTTATTTATTTGATCATAAGGAATAGTTTGCTAAATAGAAAAGGAGGGGTAGATTTATTTGGAAATGAAGGTAACATAAAAACAAAAGATATTCATAAATCATTTTTAGTTAAAAGACATATTAGGTTTACTAGAAAGTTATTTTTAGGATTCATGTCCTCTTTGATGTCTCTATAGCATTTTTGACATGGTTAACTATCTCTTTAATATGCTTTCCTCCTTTGATTTCTTTGATACTGTCTCACTTCTCCCTTTCTGACCATTCCTCTGCCTCCTTCCCTAGCTTTATTTTTTTTCTCTCCTTGTATGAGCATCCTCATGTGTCTTTCCTTTGTTCTCCTTTCTTTTTTCCCCTTTATCCTCACCAGAACCTAGAATCTCTCCATCTCTCTTGTATCCTAGATTATAATTCGTCGAACTTTTTCTTCCTTTCTAAGTTTTGACCAGTTCAATTAATTTTATACTGTATCTCCAACTGTGCAGGGATTGTGAAATCTAAGTTTTTTCTTCTAGCTCTGTCATATGAAAAAAGTGCTGCAGATCACCAAACTCTAACCTCATCCTTTGATGATTTTTTATGATATAATTTAATGACTTTTAAAATTAAATTTAATTAATTAATTTAGAATATTTTTCCATGGTTACATGATTCATGTTCTTTCCCTCCACTCCTCCCTTCACCCCTGTAGCCAATGTGCAATTCTACTGGGTTTTACATGTGTCATTGATCAAGATCTATTTCCATATTATTGATAATTGCACTAGGGTGATTGCTTAGGGTCTACATCACCAACCATCAAGCAGTTATTTTTCTTCTGTGCTTCTACTACCACAGTTCTTTCTCTGAATGTGAATAGTGTTCGTTCTCATAAGTCCCTTAGAATTGTCCTGGATCATTGGCATTGCTGCTAGTAGAGAAGTCTGTTACATTCGATTGTAGCACAGTGTATCAGTCTCTGTGTACAATGTTTTCCTGGTTCTGCTCCTCTCACTCTGCATCAATTCCTGGAGGTTGTTCCAGTCCCCATGGAATTCCTCCACTTTATTATTCCTTTTAGCACAATAGTATTCCATCACCAACATATACCACAATTTGTTCAGCCATTTCCCAATCGAAGGGCATTCCCTCATTTTCCAATTTTTTGCCACCACAAAGAGCACAGCTATAAATATTTTTGTACAAGTATTTTTCCTTATTATCTCTTTGGGGTATAAACCCAACAGTGTTATAGCTAGGTCAAAAGGCAGGCAGTCTTTTAAAACCCTTTGGGCATAGTTCCAAATTGCTTCCCAGAATGGTTGGATCAATTCACAACTCTACCAGCAATGCTTTAGTATCCCAATTTTGCTACATCCCCTCCAACATTTATTACTTTCCTTTGCTGTCATATTAGCCAATCTGCTTGGTGTGGGATGGTACCTCAGAGTTGTTTTGATTTGCATTTCTCTAATTATAAGAGATTTAGAACACTTTTTCATGTGCTTATTGATAGTTTTGATTTCTATATCTGAAAATTTCCTATTCGTGTCATTTGTCCATTTATCAATTGGGGAATGGCTTGATTTTTTGTACAATTGATTTAGCTCCTTATAAATTTGAGTAATTAGACCTTTGTCAAAGGTTTTTGCCAGAAAGTTTTTTTTCCAATTTGTTGCTTCCCTTCTAATTTTGATTGCATTGGTTTTGTTTATACAAAACTTTTTAAATTTAATGTAATCAAAATGATTAATTTTACATTTTGTAATATTCTCTATCTTTTGCTTGGTCAATTTAATAACTTTTAAAAAACTATGATTAAATGTTTTTTAGTGTTTTAACTCTCTGACCAAGGACCACATTCTCTAAGAGACATTGAAGACTAAATTATATAGAAGGTATGACTTCAGGATGCAGAATAAGACATATGTTTTTGGAAAAGAATTCATCTTGCTTAACTATGTTTATTAAGGAGATTCTCCACCCTACTTCCTTTCTTCCCTTTTCAATCAGTGGGGGGTCATAGGGAGAGAAAAATAACTAAATTTAAATAAAAAAAACCTTAATATATAGTTCCAAATCACTAATTGATGAGCTCATATATTTCAGGATTTTAATTGCCATTCTTTTTTTTTGTGTGTGTACTAGAACCTTCTCACTCCTTTCCCTTTTCTTCTTCTCTTCATTCTAGTAATAAGTGCAGGTTGCTTTTCTTAATTCTCAGACCTCAGGTTCCTGAGCTATCAGGGATGTATCCTCTTCTGAGGGCAGTTTATGAGATAAGTCCCCACTGAGTCTTCTAGAGATGACTATGGTGTTTGAAAAACCACACACTAATTTGTTTGAAATTCTTCAGAGTGGCAGTAGGAAGAAGTCTAGGTAACACATATTTCTGGGAAATATCTTTCTTTCTTTTGCTCACATTCTTCAGTCTTATCTGCTTTCATGCACCCTTGCTTTCTGCATAATTACACTATTCATAGTATCATAAAATCAAAGAGAGAAACCTCTGGCTGGATGAGGGGATGAAGAAGGACTGAGTGCACAGACTGGGAACTGAAGGTCTCAAACAAAATCTAGTATGTTATCTTGTTAACTTGATTTCTTAGGTCACATATCCCTCTCTGTGTTTTAGTTACCTCATTTACAAAATGAAAGATAGAAATATATGATCTGTAAAGCCCCTTTTAGGCAGCTGGGTTGCTCAGTGGATTGAGAGTCATACCCAGAGACTAGAGGTCCTTGGTTCAAATTTGACCTCAGATACTTGACCCTGGATAAGTCACTTAACCCCCATTGCCTAGCCTTTAACACTCTTCTGCCTTAGAACCAATACCCACTATTGATTCTAAGACAGAAGGTAAGGGTTTAAAAAAAGCCCCTTTTAGCTCTATATCTGTGGCACTATGAGTGGGAGTTATTGTTATTCAGCTTCAGTGCTACAAAGGTCTAGGGCTGGGGCTAAGTCTAAAGGGTCTGATGTCACCAAGTTGTACAGAACTGACAGTGGATCACTATAAAATTCCCTTTCTGGTGAACAGGTTGACATAAAATACTCTAGGAATAAGAGGTAAAGAAATTACACATGTTTCCGGCTGATGAAAACTAGTAGAATTTATGTTTATGTATTTGCAATGTATACATTATATCTCACCAGAACATGTTAGAACAGAAGGGATAGAATGGCCTGCTATGTAAAGATATGCTTTCTAGAGCTACCCAGAATCACTTCAGAGCTGCTAATTGTCTCCTTGAGACTTTTGGAACATCCAGGGTAATTTTTATGGTTCAAACTTTATAGGGGCATGATAGAAATCAAAAGGAAAATATTCACATCAATCTTAATACCAAGTGAGTTTGGCATAATTCCTGCTTGGAGAGGAGATGAGATGTGGTGAAAGGATTGGAGGAAGAAAGTTCTGTACTCAAAGATCTTTTTTCTGTACCAGCTTTGGACCTGAAAAAAAATAAATATTTTTGATGGTCAAGACAACTTCAGAAAAAGGTTGGCATTACTCTCATTGAAAAAGATGAAGCTACAGCAGCCAAAGGCAACTTTAATAGATGGCATCATCTCAGTGGAGATGAAGAAGGAAGCCTTGTAAATTATAGATCATCAGATAAGAATTCTAACAGCAGCTGTGCAAGCAGTTCAAAAGTGGCAATTTTAGAGCATGGAGGTATGTCGGTGGAAGTAAAACAGAACAAAGATGTATACTTGAGTACATTTCATTTAAGCCAAAGCACAGATCATTTGGGCCAGTCTTGCCAAAGGAGCATAACACCCTGAAAGAGGGCAGGTCAAATCACCAACCACCTGGATCACCATCTCCCCTCAGATCCTGATGAAGACAACACAGGACACTGAGACTAAGAGCTGTTGGGATAGCAACTGGTTCCAGCTCAGCCCTGCAGTCATCATTGAAGGGACAAATATTTGTAGAGTGGGGGTTCATTTTCCTCCTCACCACCAGCAATTACTGCTGACCATCTGCCACCACAAGCCAAATAGGTACAGTTAGTCTGGGAGTAAGTAGGATACCTCAGGCTATAAGACTTGCTTCTAGATTAACTTTCATAGCCATTATCTAGGGAAACAAATCCTATGGAGAAGGGGCCAGTCATTCCTGCCATCTGTCCTTCACAAGTAAGGTGAACCAGCTTAGAAAAAGCAGTGAAGCACCCTGAAGGAGAGACAGAAAGTAGCATGTGCCAGGCAAGTTGAACCACCATCACTCTCTTAGCCACCATCTCTCCTCAGCCCCTGATTGAGACATCTCAGATCTCTAGACACAAGAGTCTTTTAAAAAAGCAGTGTTTTCAGTCCAGTCTAGAGGGTAAGGTAAAACAATAACATCCCATACTCTCCTTTTATAGAGAGCTTAAAGTCCCAGCCATCTCTTCATTTTGCCAACAGCTGGTATAGTTGATTTTGACATTCCTATCATCATCATGCTTTCTTCCAGGGTACCCTCAAGGACTTCCATCCCCTTCTGTTTCCTTTTGTATAGTCTTCTTCCACTAGATTGTAAGCTCCTTGATGGAAAAGCCTGTCTTTTTTGTATTTGCACACCTAGCACTTAGCACAGAGCCTGTCACACAGTAGGTGTTTAATAAATGTTTATCATATCCTATCATAGGCATTATCCTGTAAAGCTACCCCTATGGAAATATAGTCTGGCAACTGCTTCTGCAGATCCTCCATGCCACATACATTGAAAACCCAGGAAAGAAAGTCTTTCCACCAAAGTTTTTGGCACTGTCAAGGGGTCCAATATTAGAAATTGATTTTATTTTAGCAGTGGACATGCTATTATTTTAAAAGGCATTAATACCATTCTGGAAAGCAATTTGAAATTCTCTGCAAAGGGCTTTAAAAGATACATAACTTTTGATCTAACAATACCACTATTAGGTATGTATTGAAATAGAAATGATGTTGTTGCAATGATACTCTGACAGACTAGAGAGCGCTGCTGGTAGGGGACACACCTGAGGGTTGCCTAATAACATTGGTGGAGATAGAAGTACCACAGAGATAGAGATTGAGAAATACTGCTACAGGGGAATGCTCTGGGGTTTGCCTATTGATCCCTATTTGAAGGCTAACGGATCAATCTATTTCCTACCCTCTTCCTCCCTTATGCCCTCCCTTAACCACCCACTTCGGGAAGCCTTTTGGCTTCCTCCCTCCCGCCTGAGTGGACTATAAAGATACTCTTTTTCCTTTCTCAGGTAAGGGGTTTATTGGGAAACAACAGGATGGGAAACTGAGGAAAGAGGGATGAGGGTTTCCCTAATGTATAATAAGGGAGAATTTGAGGGTTTGGGAAAGTAGTTCAGTCTCAACTGTGACAGGGGGGGGACAATCAGAGAGATGGGGGACAACTGTTTAAAATCTTCTTTCTTCTTCACAAAGCCACTGAAGTCTCTCAGCCTAATTTCAGAAAGCCCCCCTCAAGATTCCTTCAGCCCAAGACAGAAGTTAGTAACATCAATTCAGCTTCTTCTCTCTACAGCTAGACTTGCCTCCTGTCTTGGTCAGTCACCCCCAGAAAGAGCAGAAATCAGTTCCTCCTTTGGTTAAAGAGCCCCCAAACCAAGCCAGCCCCACAAGGGTTCTTCAGCCAGCCTCAACTGCCTCTTCTCCTGGGAACATTCCGTTTGGAACCTTCTTCTTGATTGACAGACAGGTCCCCAGCCTGTTCCTTGCATCTTGGCTTGTCCTACAAAATCTCTCTCTCTTCAAGTCTCTATCACAGTATCCCAAAGAGATTTTTAAAAATGGGAAAGGATCTGTCTGTACAAAAATATTTATAGCTGTGCTTTTTGTGGTGGCAAAGAATTGGAAACTAAAGAGATGTTCCTCAATTGGGGAATGGATGAACAAATTGTTGTATATGTTTACTATTGTTCTGTAAGAAATGGGGAGCAGGATGATTTCAGAAAGAACTGTAAAGATCTATGTGAACTGATGCAAAGTGAAATAAGCAGAGCCAGGAGAACATTAGACACAGTAGCTGAAATATTGCAGGATGATCAAATATGATAGACTGCTAACAGAAATACAATGATCCAGGACAATTCTGAGGTCTTATGAAAAAGAATGCTATCTACCTCTAGAAAGAACTATCGGAGTAGAAATGCAGATGAAAACATTATTTATCATTGGTTTATTTGGTTATATCATTTGGAGTTTGGATTTTATATAAGAATTATTCACTTTCAAAAATGAATAATATGGAAATACTTTTTGAGTGATAACACATCTATAACCCAGTGGAATTTCTTGCCAACTCTGGGAGGGAGAAGGGAAGAGTGAAAAGTGACAACATGAATCATAACTTTGGGAAACAAGTATAAATTTGTTATTGGAATAAAATAAAGACAAATATTTTAAAAAGGCTTTGAGATCTACTTTGCCAGTCTATCCTAGAGATCATTAAACCTCTCTCTATATGACTTTTAGCTGAAACCTTCCATGAGTTAATTTTTCCCTTATTAATATGAGTAAGGATTTTTGTACTTTTCCTATTTGTATCTCTTAAACTTAGTATAGTGTTTTGTACATATTGAGGACTAATAAATGCTTCATTCATTCATTCAGACAGAGCATAGTATATAAAATTGAGTTGTCCAGTGAGTGAACCCTCTCTCATGGCGATCTGAGTGTGTATATGGGGTAGGGTTGGAGACATTCTATACCTTTTGTCATTTGCTCAATTTTTCTATTCCACTGAAAAGTTTTGTAACTTCCCATTTTTCTTGGAAGAAAATACCCTGGGTGGGAACTTGATCTGTATTTGATTATTACTACCTCTCAAACTGTATTAAACCAGGTGTTACAGACAAAAGAGTGATTGCCATAAACTGTGACCACAAAAATATGGGTTTAAGACTTTGAATTGCCCAAACTGCAAAGATAAATTTTTAGTGTCTTGATTTTATATTAAAAATAAAGTGGTCGCCATGGGAAAAATTCCCAAATATGAAATAACCAAGTCAGCTGGGTTTTATGGAGATTTTAATTAATACAAATTAAGGAATTAAGGAAAAGGAGAGAGAGTAAGAGGAAATAGGGCCTAGCTCTTTCTCCTTAAGAGAGAAAACTAAGTCAGTCTTTAATCACTTACCACAAGATCCTTCCAAGCAAAACTCTAGTGTTCAGAGACCCGCTCCTATTCAGCTTCCAAAGCTGAACTAAATCAAACTACCTTGAACTGGTTCAGACAGCTCCTTTTAAAGAGAAATTTCTCTTGTGTCACCTCCCCTAAGTTTTCACATCTACCAATCACAGTAGATGTTTTCCAAAGGACTGACCATTCTTAATTCACATCTTGTTATCACCTTCTTAATTCACATCTTATCATCTTCTCTGGGTAGACTAAAACTTCTGAGTATTCCACACCTCTTTGCTAAGCCTGCCCTTTTAGTGATTAATTTGACCTTCATAGGTACTTAACACCCTTTTGTATTAGATCTAAAAATAGACCTAGCTTAAGGGCTTAGCCTCACTATAAGTATGAGTTAAGTATTTTTGCATTGATCAGTAAGGAGTTTTCCAACTTTATCTTCCCCTAAAGTATGCCTAAGTATGGGTGGAGTAAGGTTAAGTTCTCAATACATTCCTGACCAAGTACCTGCATTGTTTAAATGGGGAATAACCTAAGCAAATCTTCTAAGGTTAGAGTCTGAGAAATTTTAAGATTCACACAGGCGACACCATAACAGAGTAACATGGAGGCCTCCTTACACTTAGCTTTATGAACAGGAACCGATTACTTAGACTCATCTTCCTCATCTTTAAAATAGGGAATAAAAAGCACTATTTCATGGGTATTTTTATATGAAGACTTGGTAAGCTTAAGAAGTTTTATAAATATAAATTTGTATCATAGTTATTTATATGCAAATAACTTCATTAGGGCACTCCTTATATTTCTTCTTGAATAGTCCATAGTGGTATTGAGGTAGCTAGGTGACACAATGAGTAGAGTACTAGACCTGGAGTTGGGGCTATTGAGTTCAAATTTGACCTCAGACACTAGCTGACAATTCTAGCAAATCACATAACCTGTTTGTTTAAGTTTCTCAGTTGTAAAATTCGTATAATAATAGCACCTATATCATGTAGTTATTGTGAGGATCAAATAAGATAATAACTATAAAGTGCTTAACATAGTGATTAGCACATAGTAGGTTCTATATAAATATTTCCCCTCTCCTTTACCCTCATCATGGATGGCAGAATAATTTAGCTCACTGATTATTGTGTCCAGAAAAAATTTTTCTATTTGTTTAATAGTTCCTGATTTTGTCATTAGAGAATTCATCCAATAGCAGCTTAAGTCATATTTATGTGACATGCTGACTGTCACATGCTCAGAGAATATTTGTTGAAGAAATGAATAACTACTATGAAATACACACACAGACACATCACATTTATTGACCTTTTAATGCAAGAAAATGGATCTTTGTTCTTTAAGAGAAATCTCAATTTTTTTCTTTACAATTATAATTCTTTTTGTTGGAGTCTCATTTAAATTTTCTTATGCCAAAATATGTTAGATCTAACTATGAACTAGATGAATATCATAAGATGAAAACCAAATGCCATTTAAATATAAAGTTTATAGTAGAACCATCTAAAATTATACATAGAAATATACTCATATTTTGCAGTTTCATAATGTATCATCACATTGACATTTTTGTCCATGTTTAGAACAGAAAACTTTTTTGCATCAACTATCAAACACTTGGGAAAAAAGTCTTTAAACATTTCTATCCATATTCTTTGTATCACCCACCATGCTCAGCATGGTGCTCTAGCACTTAGTGAATGCTCAATGAGTACTCATATATAAATTACTGCTAATGTTCCATTTTCAATATGACACAATTCACAAAAAGGAATAGCCTTAGAGCTAAGAAGACCCACTTGCAAGGCCTGCCTCTGACTCCAATGGACTATGTGATCCTGAACAAGTCAGTTAACTTCTTGAGGTCCTCAGTCAAGGGACAAAGGCTACAAATCAAAGAACATGTTCCAATCGATATAGCCAGCTTCTATGCAGTTTAAATAATGAATCCCCTGAAGTGGGCACCTGTTTTAGAATTCACATTATTCAATGTTATAATTATGTAAAATGTGGATTGGTTTCAGTCTAATGGAAATAGGCCATGTGAATTTTAATTATGTGACCACTTCAGAAGATCCATTATTCACACTAATCAAGAACTATCTGTATTAGTTGAGGGAGTTGTTTTAATCTAAATTCTCTATAACAATAAAATCACAAATCTATTGTTATTAGAATCTTTGATTTTCTATTATTCTTCCTAAAGCTTTTGGTTAATATTAATCTCACCTGACTAAAACTTGTTCTAATAGAATGAAAAATTTTACTTGAGAAAGTTAAGCATTCCTATTCATAGTAACTCTTTTTGTGGTGACAAAGAATTAGAAATTGAGGGGATGTCTATCAGTTGGGGAATTATTGAATAAATTGTGGTATATGAGGTTGATGGAATACTATTAGAGCATTGTCCACAGTAACAACAATATTATATGATGATTAACTGTGAAGGACTTATCTACTCTCAACAATACAATGTTCTAGGACAGTTTTGAAGTACCTATGACAACCAATCTTATCCACCTCTAGAGAAAGAACTATTGGAATGCAGATCAAAGCCTTTTATTTTTCATATTAGTTTCTTTGTGTTTTGGTTTTATATGAGTGTTCTCTTACAACAACACCCAATATAGAAGAATGTTTTGCATGATCAAATTGCTTACCATGTCCAACAGGAAGAAAGGAAGAGAAGGAAGGAGACAATTTGGATCTTATAATTTTGGAAAAAATATGTTGAAAATTGTTATTACACATAATTGGGAAAATAATATGTATATATATATATATATATATTTTAAACCTTATGCAATCCTTAGACAAGAAGCCAGAGGAAGAATTTTATTTGTATCTGACTTCTTGGAAATATGGAAATACTTTTCTTTAATCAGTCTATTTATGTACCCTCTGTAAGAAGTTAAATTTAAGTTTTTATGCTAAATATGAAACTTCTAAAGTAATTTTGTGGTCGCCAATTTAAAAAAAATTAACACTTAAGTCATGAGTTTGTTAGCTGCTCTTTTAATAGAGATATAGTAAAAGAGAGAAATGTAGGAAGGAAGTAGAAAGTATTGCCTAGCAAGATACCCTATGATTTCTGTCTGAAGAAGCCCAGCTCACCACCAGGCAAGGGCTCGGAAGAGGTCGTCTCTTAAGCCAGGAGTCCTGGTAGTGTCTTCAGCAAGGATTCCACCAATGCAGGCTCTTCCAGGAAAGAAAGGCCTCTTCAGAAGCAATCTCTCCAGAAGCTAGGAAAGAAAGGCCAGATACTCACCCTATAAGCCACAGGATCTAGGTAAAGAATCTCCTCCTTCAGTCTAGCTCACCAATGTAGAGTGTCCAAAGACAAACTCCAAAGGAGAAGTTCAAAGGAGAAATCCCTTGGACAGGACATTCAGGACTCTTTAGAGTCTTTTTTTCCACATCACTTCCTGTCCCTTCCCCACTTCATAGGAACCAATCACAGTCTTTCAATTTGCCTAGCACTGCCCAAGGGCAGGGCAGTGGCCTCTGGAGTTGTTACCCACTCTAGCAAGTAACTTGTGAACTCTCATACTTAGTGACTAGTAAGGTACTAAGTAGGGGTACTTCAGTTTTTGATTGATTAATTTAGAATAGACAAGGGGAGACTTAATCCTATCTTCACACCTCTAAATGAGGTTTAATTTGTAACCTGACTTTGTTTATTTATAGAGTTTTGTTTCACAAAATTTGTTTCCTTAGAGGATTATGAGATTGATTGTTTGACTAAGCTTGTTCAACTTTTATAACATTGAGGGAAGCATTGAATTATGAATCTATCTCTTCTTTAATTTTTATAGCCCAGAAGGAATATAAAAGACTGTAATCCATAAAAGAATTATTTCTTTGTCACTTGGACATAAGTTTACCTATAAGAAGCTTTGTCAGAGTCTTCAAGGTTATTCAGATTTTCTCTGAGCCATGAAACTAAGTTTTAGCATAATAATATAATCTTGGTTTTCACCTCCAAGAATTTCAGAGTTGTGGTAAATATATATTTGGCAGGAGTTATCCACATTGTAAACTCAGAGAGAAAATATTTTTCCCATAACATCATTTTTAAAAAATATTACATTTATTTTGTTAAGTAAATGTGTATAAATCCATCAATGTCTTTCATTATAAATGTTTTCTGAGTGGTCCATGCTATAAAGAGAGAATCAAGTCAGCTGCTGTATTGAGATTAGGATGGCATAGGAGGTAGAGATTTGGACTCTTAAACTTGACTCCATTATTCATTAGCTGGGTGACCTTGAAGAAGTTATTCTATTTCTTTTAGTCATTCTTAATTCACCTGGAAAACAAAATATAGCTAAGTCCCAATTAGTGCAAAGAATGAATCCTTTGAATTGTTTCCATTATTTGAATTCATACTTCCATTGGACTGGAACCAATTACTATATTTTACATAATTTTAACTTATAATAGTATGAATTCAAATACATGAATCTATTTCATGGGATTCATTATTTGTACTAATAGGAACGTAGCCTCCCTGAAGGTTCCATACACTTCTAAGACAAATGATAACATGATAGATTTAAATGTAATATCATGTCAGTGACTCATATAATTCATCAATTGTATTTTATTGATTATTTAAATGAATCTTAAGCCGGTTCCCTCATCTCCACTCAAGAGTATTGATATCAGAGATTGAAGTCTTAGAATCTTCCTATTCAGATCTTCAGATAGGGAGACCAAGGTGTTTTTTTTTTCTCCCAGCCAAAATGCATTATTAAAGCAATTAGGTTTTGTTGCTGAAGGATATGACTAATAAATACTGGAATGTGGGCTAGATGCTTGGAAAATACTGACCTTGACTCCTTAGATTACCTTTATTCTTGCTCAAATTTATTTGAAGTTCAACTAGAGAGGACTTTGAAAATAGCTAAATCCCAGTAACAGAAGACTTTCATCTCTGTCCAGAAGAAGGAATTAAAAAGGAAAGACCCAAACTTAGATGTTGCGACTATGACTAAAGAGTTATGTGGCTGACCTAAAAGGGAGATTCTAGCTTTTATACCCTAACAGACTGAAGTTGAGATGCCTTGGATGTCCCTGAAAAGAGCTGAAACTATGTATCCTGAAGCTACTAGAACAGGTTTTAGAAGGGATCAGCAGGAACCAACAGACTCCAAAAGAGATATATACAGAAAAACCAAAAACAGAGGGGCAATGATCCAGTGAAGATTATGATCACATAAGTTACCATGAAGACTCTTCAATGTACCTAATAGACACTTTACCCAAGGAATAACAGTCTCAGGAAGAGCAGAATCTTGAAATCACCAGAAGATATCAAGGATGTTACAGCATCAGAGATGTGAATTGACCCTCCATGTAGATTCCCTACATATGGGCATCTCATGCTTACTCTCCCCACGAGTGGTATATTATAATTAAAATTAATCTTAGAGATTTTATATTAAATTTATAATTTAATTTGTTTATATACATTAGTCAAGAGAAAGAAAGTGAGAAGGAAGGTTACCAGATTGCCCTTTAACTACTCCCAGGTCAGCTACTTTATCAGGTCCCAATTTCCCAAGCAGCCCTGGCATATTTTACAGTTGGCAGCAAGGGGCTCCAGCTAACCATGTGGTTGGGCCAGATAAATTAAGGCCAGCCAAGGAATGGGCTTGCAGGAGTAAAAAAGACCCTGAGTTCCAGCTTGCCCTGGCTCTTATACCCCTAGGACATTACACTTAGTTGGCATTTGATTGAATAGTCTGGGTTGTGTGTTCTAACGTCCAGGCATGTAATCACGCCATGCCACTAAGTCAGACACCAAGCAGTGGAACTTCTGCTAGCCCATTCCAGAAGTTGGAAACCTGTGTCCTACCTTCATGCACATGTGCCAGCTATGGGTTATATTTTATGTTAATTTCACACAAGTATATGTAGGCATGGTATATGTATTCATGGAATAATCTGTCCTAGGTTTATGGTAAGAATTTCCCACTCAGAATCTTCTCTGACTGGTTAAAGAAAATGTAAATAAATTGGTAGGAACTTGTAAAATATTGTTTTGAATGTATTTGGATTCATTAAATTCCTTAAAACAAGGGTTGCTATTCTAAGGGCCTATACAGGTGAAAGGGGTACACCAGTTATTTAATTATGATTAAATATTTAGGGCTATAAGGAAGCTTAGGGAAAAATCATTTGACTTGGAGGTCCACAATGACCACCATGCCCAGCCAAATTTAGATTAGCTCCCCACACTTAAAAAAAAAAGGTAACATCTTTTTTTTCTTTCCTCTTAAAAATATACTTGGTAAGGTCCCAAAATATTTGTACAGTTGATATAGACCAATGGCTAAAATAATAATACATGTTTACAAATTTACTAATCTTCCTATTTTACTAATGAAGAAATGGCAGCAAAGAAAGATCCTTCCCCCCAAAGAAAACTGAAAGAAATAAAATATACTCAATATATTGTATTACTGGCTGTAATTTTTGGTAGTTTTTTGTTTATTTTTGGTTGTTTGATCATTGACATTCTGACATAGAATAAAAGATTTGTAATTATAAAAAATTTGATTACATAAAATTGAAAAGATACAAAATCAATATAGCTCAGATAAAAAGCAGGTGGAAAACTTCAACCAATGTAATATTTTAAGCATCTGATATCCAATATTTATACATAACATATATATGTATATAGGCCATATATGTAGTCACATGTAGGTTTATATATATGTACACTGATGTATAATATATTATTTTATTATATTTTATATTTTATTTATGTATTATATGTTTACATATTATATGTGTATATAATGTATTTATATTTTCTTGGTCACAGATATATGAACAAGAATCATTCTGTAATGGATAAGTGGTCAAGGGATATGAATAGACCTTTCAAAAGAAGAATAGCAAACTAATAGTGATCATATGAAAAATTGTTCTCATTCACTAAAAGAGAAATGTAAATCATAATAACTATGAGGTTTCATATAATATTTGAAAATTGGCAAAGATAATGAAAGATTGAAATTATCAAGTATGGAAGGGCAACAGGAAGGCACATTGATGGAGCTGTTTGATAGAGTGAATTAGTCTGGTCCTTTGGAAAAGCAATTTGTCATTATGCTTAAAATAAATAACTAAATATCCATGCCCTTAGAGACATAACTGCTAGGCAAATAACTTAAGGAACTCAAAACCAGAAAGAAAGGTATTCATAGCATCTTTTTTTTAATAGTAAAAAACAAGAAGCAAAGTAGATGCCTGTTGATTGAGAAATAAACAGTGACAGATGACTGTAATAGAATATTACTGTTCCATTAAAAATGATGAATATGAAGATGTCACATGGAAATATTTATAAAACATAATATTATACTAGCTCTGCCCCACAAGCAAAGTGAAAGAAGCAGAACCGGAATAGTAAGGAACAAAATATTTACTACCATGTAAATGTGAAGATTCCCCCCACCCCCCCAGTTAAATGCTGCACCATTATGATGACAATGACTATTCACAGAGAAAGGATAAAAAAAAATAGAATTCCTTCCTTTCACTGTAAAGGAGTGGAATTATAGGTGTAGAACACTGCCTATATTGTAGTTGATAGTTTTGTTGAATTGATTTCTGTTTTTCCCTTTCTTTTTCATCCTATGTTATAAGAGATGACTTTCTGGGGAGGAGAAGAGAGAAGGATATACTTGGAAATGGACATGATGTAAAAACCATAGAAATCAATAGATATGTGGGTATCTCTGTCTGTGTGTCTCTCTTTGTCTCTCTTGTACTTTCTTACCAGAAGTCAAGGTTCACCTTTAATGAAGTAGAATTCATGTTCCTCCCCTTTTCCTAGACCCTGTGAATCAATCAAAAAGCATTTATTAAGTGCTCAATTGGCCTTATCCTAAGCTGCTGGAGATAAAAAGAAACATGAAAATAGTTCCTGTCCTTGAGTAGCTCATATTCTAATAGGAGAAAATTGTAAATAATTAGGTACCTTACAAAAACATAGAGTATCTGAGAAATAATCTGAGTGAAGAAGGTACTAGCATCTATGTTATTCCATCTTGTAGTCCCAGAAAAGAGACCTTGAACTGCTGAAACACACACACACACACACACACACACAATACAACCATCTCAGCTATACTACCTAGGAAGACCATCTCAAGCTGGTTTCATGAAATATAATAAAGCAGCTCTAAATGAATTGGGATCAGCAAGTTGCCAATCAACAGAAATACCTGGCACCCAAGTGACTCTGAAATCAGTTGGTACAAATATAAACTTCAGAGCACAAAAAAGAAAATGTATTTGTTTGAAAGCTCTCTGATTTGTGGCTTTTCTTGGTGGCTGTAGAGGACATCTGCTTTTATTTTCCAGCCAGATATTTAAAAGGAGAATAAAGGTTTTTGCAGGCTCTGGCAAAAAAAGGTCCATATTAGTGGTGTCCTTGCTTTGATCAGCTTTTTGTTATATCTCCAGTGGATTTCATAAACTATTAGTGAAATCAAAACAGCTATGGCTCCTGTGTTCAGTTTGAGTACTTTCTGCCTGAGTAATTGTGCTGAAACTTTTATGGGTCAGGTCTGTGGCATATTCCTCTAAGATGCATATAATACAATTCTTATGATACTCTTCACGAAAAGCTTGTTGAAGGTAGAGGCTTGAGAAAAGTAGATGTTGAGAAGCAAGCAACTGATTAATAAGAGGATATTTGAGAATAGAATTTTTATTTTTGGACAACGTCTTAAAATGTGTCATTGAGAGGCCACTTGGTAGTGATAGGGTATCTAATGAATGCTGATAAAAATATATTTATTTAGATACTTGCAAAGATAATCAAGAGAACTCCAAATTGGAAAGGGAATATGAAGGAGAAAATTGTCGAAGTATATTTTCTAATCTAGACTCCATTTGCAGGGAGGCAAATTTGAGTTCATAGAAATTACATAGATCCAATGGGATGGGACTCAGAAGATGAGCTTGAAAAGATATGAATTACTTAAGAGGAACAGAACACATAAATGAGGTTATAGAATAGAACTGCATATTAAACATGCTTAATAGTAAAGAATTTAGGTAATATGAAGGAGGCACACTGGTGAGTATCAATAGGAGAAATAAGATATTTTGTGATATTTCAGTGAAAGAATCTGACAAAACTCCATGCCAAAAGCAGGATAGCTCAAACTTCTTTATTTGTATACCTATTCTGGTGGTATTTATTTTATTTTATTATTTATTATATTATTATTTTATAAAAATTATTTTACTTGACTATGACTATTTGTTAAAATAATTTTGTTATTCTTTTTTTAGATGAAAGAGAAAATAAATGCTTGTTAATTTTTAAAATTTGTAAAGTAGCTTCTTTAGTTGTCTTTATTATTAGTAAAGGAAAGAATCAATATTTGGACCCAAATCATCAACTTCCTAATCCAGTGTTCTTTTTCTTGTCATTCAGCCTCCATTCAGAATTGTTTGTATGACCATTCTCCAAAAACAGTCTTTACTTGGACATAATCAGATTGGAGAAATTTCTTTAGTGAAGGAAAAATACAGTTGATCACTTAGCACAGAGCATTGTACATTATAGGCTCTCAACAAATATGTGTTGATTGAACAAATAAAACAGTCTATGCTAGCTACAGATAAATTCACTATGGCAACAATCCAGTGATTTGTTTCAGTATTTACTCTGACCAGTTGAAGCAATAACTTCACACAATGAATCATAGTTTTAGTAAATAAAAGAGAACATAGGTATTTAGGTTTTTGGTCCACCAACTTCCAATAAACATATGTAAAGTGCTGCCCTTTTCACAATTGAACTCATATATCGAATACAAGTAGGTGCTTTCTCTTTTTCTATAATTAATTTTTTTTTACAAAGAATAGTTTGTTTCTTATCATTATTGACAAATTGACCACAAAACCTTTAGGTCCAACTTCCCTATTCCTACTAACCTTGACCATATTCCTTTTATATTGAAAACCCTAACCTCTTCTCTTAGAATCGATACTAGGTATCATTTCCAAGATAGAAGAGCAATAAAGGCTAGACAATTGGGGTCAAATGACTTGTCCAGGGTCATACAGGTAGCAAATGTCTGGGGTCAAATTTGAACTCATGACCTCCTATCTCCAGGCCCAGCTTTATATCCCCCAAGCTACCTAACTGCCCCTCATCATGTTCTTTGTGAGGATTCTGGTTTCTGATCAGTCAATAAGCATTTATTAATTGCCTACTATATGCTAAGCATTGGGCTAAGCACTGGGGATATGAGAAAAGCAAAAGAGAGTTCCTTCCTTCAGACCTTTTGCTATGGAAGTCAGTGTTGTGCTTCTTTCATTAAGTAGTTTGACCTTCAGCAAGTCACTTGCTTCTGGCCCTCAATTTTTTTTAATCAGAAAAATAAGTGAGTTATACTATATGATATCCAAATTTATTTCCAACTTTTAAATTCTAAGAATTCAAATGTTGTTGCTTTGTGTTCCATTTAAAAAAACCTTTACAAATCTATTTCCCAACATTATGGTAAATTTCACCATAAACAACATGGGAAAATATTCCTGTTTCATTCACCCTGAAGATGTACTTCAAGTCATGCTGTCCTACAATTGGTTTTAGCAGTCCTAATATTTCCTTGCTACCTCCTTATCTATAGAAACAGCTCCAATCCTAGTCTCTGAGATACAGGTTTGTGCCTTTCTTGGAAGGTTTCTAGCAATCCATTATTATACTCAAAATCCCGAGTCTGGCCACAATGCTAAGCAATTACTCTAAAGTAATGAATTCTCAAACTGCCCATGAAGCCACTTCTCCAATAACTTTTATTCCAGATCTCCCTCAGAAATGAATATCCAGTTCCATATTTTCAAGATGACTCCACTGTAATGTGAAAGATCAGTATGAATGATAAATATGCTTATGCCTCTTTAAAAGGGTAAGTTTCTAGAAGAGAGGGACCTCTTCTGTTCTGAAGGTGTCTGTTCTGAAAGGTACCTAGAATTTCACAAACTCTTTCTAAATATTTGATTTCCAAGAAGAAGCAATTGTAATCAACACTATGACTACTGTCACTTCTTTCATTGTAATATTTTAACTTAGAGAATAGTTGCTTGGAAAATTTAAACATTCAATAAAACCAACGGTTTCATATCCTTTCTTCCTCATCTACAACCAAATTGACTACTGTTTTCAGCAAATTGACTGAACTGGTTGACTGTTTTTGCCATACAGACATGGTGGTCAAATTGTTTTGAGTACTCATTGTGTGCTCATCATACATTATAGGAAAAGGAAATAATAATAGGAGATCTGATTCCTTCCCTTGAAGTGAACTTCAAAATCAAGCAGAAGAGATAAAACACACACAAATGAAAATGGCAGGACAGCAGCAAAGAGATATGCATGGCTATAGATACAAGACTATAGATAATAGTCTTATTTAGGGCTCTAGTAACCCAAACTTCATTGATTAATATTTCTACACATTCATTATGCACTGAATATTGTTGAGTTGGAGGTTCTCTCTAAGATCTCCAAGTGCCTTTGGAGACATCAATGTACTCTGTTCTTTAAGGTTACAGTTTTAAATATATTCAAATTCACTGAAATTTTATCATCCAAGTATGTTGTACATAGGATTGTAAGTAAAATTTAAAAGTAGTATAATAACTCTCTGAGTTAATTTTTGGTTTGTATCTGTTGATATCATTAACAAGGAGAATTCTCAGTAAGTGAACTTTCTTTGCCAGTACAAATCAATTTCTCTGTGGGTTATAGAGGGTGTTCCAAAAGTCTGTGTATTTTTAAGCTATTAAATCAATAAAGTTGTAGCTATTTGACATTTAAACTCTTAAAATTTAAACTACACTAAGACTTTTGGGAAATCCTTACTATATATTTGCATCTTCCACTGGACATCCTCCATTGTTGGAATGCACTTTCTTTCCATTCTCAAATAATTCTTCTTTTTCTTTAAGACAAAGCTTGAGTTATCTTCTCCATGACTTTTTCTGAGACCCCTGATTGTTAGTGAATCCTTCTCTATCTTCTATTTATTCTCTATGTATTTTTTTTATATTTCTATTTATACTTTTTGTATCTACCATTTGAATCGATGCTTCTTGAGAACAAATATCGTTTCATTCTTTAAATTGTTATCTGACTACCCAAAAGAGTTCCTGGCAGAAAATCAGCATTTAATAAATGCTTGCTGATTTATTGGTTGAGACTTAGAGTCTTAGAAAATTGCTGACAAAACTGAGAAGCTAATTGACTGGTCCAGAAACACACAACTAGCATTTTTCTAAGATATAGCTTGAATGTAGGGTTTCTTGATGCCAAGGTCAGCTTTCTTTTCTTTTCTTTTTTTTAATTTTTAATTTAGAATATTTTCCATGGTTACATGATTCATGATTTTTCCCACCCCTCTTTCCTCCCCACTCCTGGAACTCATGAGCAATTCCACTGGTTTATACATGTATCATTGTTCAAAACCCATTTTCATGTTATTCATATTTGCAACAGAGTGATCTTTTAACATTAAAACCCCAATCATATCCCCATCAAATCATGGGTCAGCTTTCTTAATTGTTATGCTATACAACTCTCTGGTAGACTATTTGGAAGGCCTGCAGATCATGCAGATAACAGAGTTTACTTGTATATGAAAATGACAAAATGAAATGATCGGGATGAAATGATATCAGAATAAAGTGAGATCAATTCATTCATTAATTAACAAGCTTTTATAAGAATACCTACTATGTGCCAAGCACTGTTCTAAGAACAAAGGAGATAAGTAGAATGAATAAAACAATCCCTACTTGCAAAGATCTTATAGCCAGGGAGAAATGAGTTTGAGCAGAATTCTAAAAACTTGGGGATTGGGAAGAGAGATCGGATTTGACAGAAAAGAGGAAAGAGGTCATCTCTAGATGAGGAGTTCCTTTACATCTCTTGAAAACTAAACTCACTATTCCTGCCCTTCAGGGAGCTTACTTCAATAAAAGGAGCTTGTTTTAAAATATATATATATATTCTTGTGTTCCATTGAGAGAGCTGCTAGTACTCTTTGATAGTTCTCAGCTTTGTGCCTGTGGCTGAATGAGAATAGGGCATGAAATTGGATCCATCTGATTGATGCTTTGTCTAGATGTCTCTGTCACATGATGGGAGTTCAAAAATACCACTTGTGCCACTTGGGTGGTTGTGAGCCAGCCCCTGAAGATTTCCAGGGGTGGAGTGTTTTGATCCCACATCCAAATGATTATGATTTAAAACAAACAAACAAACAAACAAACAAACAAACAACTTAGTCTAGATTTACTAAGATATTTGACGGTAGTTATTTTTTAATTTTCCCCTCCTGCCCAGGTCAAAGAATTCTCCACCTCCTTTCATGGAGGCCTTCATTGTGACTACATTAGCTTTTTGTGCCTTGTCATGGTTCAGAAAAATGCTTCTTTTTCTTGCCAACACCACCATGCATGCTGAGCAGCGCCAAACCCCCAGCTAAAGGGAGAGCTCGCTTTGCTTGATCAGTATTAGACTTTGCACTGAGCCTGGGAAGGGGAAAATGTGTGTTTTGTCAGCATCCACTAAGCTAGGGAGAATATGGAATTTGTCAGCTATAGGAGCTCTTCTGATTACAACAGTACATGTACCTACTATGGCACTCAGAACATCTGCTGCACTTCATGGGAACCAACTAATTCAGATTTCACATGCAAAAAATCCTTAGGTATGTCAAATATGAACTTTTTGTCTCATACTAAATCCAATCTTCAACTTGGAAATGGATTTTTCTTTGAAAAACTTAATGATACTATCAACAAAGCAATGGGTTCAAATCAAGAAAACATCTAATGCCCAGTGGACTTACGCGTCGGCTATGGGGGGTGGGGGGGAGGAAAAGAAAATGATCTATGTCTTTAACGAATAATGCTTGGAAATGATCAAATAAAATATATTAAAAAAAAAAAAGAAAAACTTAATGGACTGATCTGTATTTCAGAAGTAAAATCCTGATATAGCATTCTTCCACAGATATACCACTTCTGGTACAATTTCTCCATATTCATCCAATAAATTAGCTTATTTTATTTTTATTAAGACTATCTATATTATATATTTACAAATGAACAGAATACTGTATGTGTATATGTCTTTCTAAAAATTATTTTTGTTTATGTCAGTTATTTCCCTATGATAAAAATGGCTCACGTTTATACAGTGCTTTAAGTTTAAAAGTGTTTTATTTATATTACTTTATATGATTCTCATAACAATTCTGTGAGGTGGGTGCTAGATCTCCCAAATCCTGAACTTGTTTCATACTATGGTCTTATAGATTTTCCACTAGAAGTAGCCTAATGACATTTCCATTTCCTCAGAGCTTCTCTCCATAAAGTAGCACCTCTGCAACATATTTTGTTCTTTGTAACCAAATTTGTCCCAAACTTTGTCTGGTATCCATAAATTATGGGATTTTGCTTAGTCTGGTGTGTAGAGGCTGCCTTATTCTGTCTGGAATGACCTGTCTTGGGTTAATGAATGTCCTTAATGACTTTTTAAAAATATATTTTTTTATCTCTTTAACAACTTATTAACCAATTGCCCCTTCATACCTCAGAAGAAGCTCATTCTTGTAACAAATAAATTTAATTAAGCAAATTAAATCACATCTTTGGCCCTACTTGATCTGCATCTCAAGTTCACCACTTTTTCACCTAAAGTTGAGAGATATTTTTCAGAGTCAATGTTTTGAAGTCATGATTAATTGTTATTTTGGCCAGAGCTCCAAGTTCTTTTGAAATTGTTTCCCCTCACACAATTATATTGTAGATATTTCTGTAGTTATTTCTGGTTTTGCACATTTTATTCTATATCAGTTCATACATATTTTTCTTTTTTTCCCATATAGTGCAGTAATGTTCCATCACAATCACATACTACCATTTGTGTAGTCATTCTCCAACTGATGGACATCACTTTGACTTCCAGTTCTTTGTCACCATGAAGAGAATGGCTATAAATATTTTGGGACAGGTAGGTTCTTTTCCTTTTATCTTGATATACTTGGGAAATAGACCCAGCAACAATATTGCGGGGTCTATGGATATACAATGTTTTATAGCACTCTAGGAATAATTCCCAAATTAACCTCCAAAGTGGTTGTATCAATTCAGAATTCCACCAGCTGTATATTAGTGGCCCCACTTTTCTATATCTTCTCCAATATTTGTCATTTCAACCTTTCATCATTTTACCCCATCTGATGGGTGTGAGATGATACTTCAGAACTGTTTTGGCTTGCATTTCTCTAATCAGTAGTGATTTAGAGCATTTTTTTTCATGTGTCTATATATGACTTTGATTTCTACATCTTAAAAGTATCTCTTCATGTCTTGCCCATTTAAATTTGACAAAGTTCTCTACATATTTTAGATATGAGACTTCTATCTGAGAGACTGAAAAATTTCCCCCAATTTTCTGTTTTCCTTCCAATCATAACAGCATCTTAAAATATTTGTAAAAAAACTTGTCAATTTAATATACTCAAAATTATCCACCTTAACTTCTCACAATGTTCTCCTTTTGTTTACTTATAAATTCTCCTATCTATAAATTGATAGATGTTCCCTGTTCTAATTTGCTTATATCTCTGTTTATGTGCAGGTTATGTATCCATTTTGATCTTTAGTGAATGATATAAAATATTGGTCTATACCTAGTTTCTGCCAAACTACTTTCTATTTGTCTCAGCAACTTTTACCAAATAGTGATTTCTTATTTCAATAGCTTGGATTGTTTTGTCAAATACCAGGTTATATGTTGTTATATGTCTATTCTATTCCACTAATCTACCCATTTTCCCCATTTTTTTGAATCTTTTGTATTTACTACTTATTTGTGACAAATTGGATTAATAAGATGGATTTTTAAAATCCCATTATATTTATCTAACAGTCAGTTAATAAACATTTATTAAATGCTTATTATGTATCAGGCATTGTGCTAGGTGCTGGGGAATAAAAAAAGAGGCAAAATATAGTTCCTGCCCTCAATCTGTTCATAATGTAGTATTATTAATTCCATCATTCCCCAAGCCCCAATTGTTGGGGGCATATTTTGTTTGAGTTTTTTGCTATAAATAGTCTTGTACATATGGACTCTTTCTATCTTTCATTTCTTTGCATAAATACCTAATATCAATATTTCTAGGTAAAAGGTTATGTAGAATATAGTTTGTAGATGTTTTCCAGAATCTTTACACACATTCACAGTTCTGTTAGTAATGCATTAATATACCTGACCTACCACAATCCCCCCAGCACTTGTCATTTTCCTTTTTTGTCATCTTTGCAAAACCAGTGGATGTGAGATGGAATCTTAGAATTGTCTGAATTTGTATTTCTTTCATTATTTAAATTTAGGGATGAATTTATATAGTAGATATACATATACATATATTAATTTATATTATCATCATCATTTGAAAACTTCTAGTTCATATTCTTGACCACTTACCTACTGGGGAATGGGCTTCTTTTTATATTTCTGTCAATTCTTTATATATTCAGAATATTAGAACTTAATCAGAGAAATATGCTGTGAAGATCTTTCCTGAATTGTTTTCTTCTAATTCTGCTGGCCAATATGGTCCATTTAATTTTAAGTTCATTTCTCTTCCTTGTTTAGTAATTATCTCCTTTATCATAATTGTGAAAGGTATCACCTTAAATTGCCCTCTATTTTTAAAATGATGTACCTTTTCTATTTGTATCATGTGTACATTTGGAATTTATTATGGGAAATATTATAAGTTGTTGATCTAAATCTAATTTCTTTGACTGATTTCCAGTTTTCCCAGTAGCCTTTTCTGTTTTATAGTTGTATTTATATAAATCCTGAGTATGTCTTGGTAGATCAATTCCCAAACATTTTAGACACTCATTAGTTATTCTGAAGAGAATTTCTTTTTCTAACTATTCATGCTATATTTAGTTATTATATATAGCAAGATATTATTTTTATGGATTTTTAAATATCCTATTTTGATGAAGTTATTAAACATTTAAATTTATTTTTTAAGGAATCTCTAGGTTTTTCCACAGTATATCATCTGAAAAAGAATTCAACTTCTCTTCTTTGATTCTATTTGTTCCCTTGGTTTTCTTTTCTTTCTTACTGCTGTAGATAGCTTTTCTAGAACTATTCTGAATCTTAGTGCTTTATCCCTGATGTTACTGGAGAGGTCTCTATTATTTCTCCAATAAAAATAATGCTAGTTTTTTGTTGTTGTTTTTGATAGATTAATGATTAATTCTAGTGTCTCAATGAGATGCAATTTTTTTTCTGATTAAGTAAAATCATCAGAGAAGAGTATAAACAGGGCCTATATACTTCTTGGAATTAATCAGAGCCAATAATTCCAAGAAGTATATAGGCCCTGTTTATACTCTTCTCTGATTACTTTACTTAATCAGAAAAAAATTGTATCTCATTGAGGCACTAGAATTACAAAATAGAAAAGCAATTTGGGAATAGAGGAAACTGTGCTTCTGAACCTGGATTTGAAAGAGTAGAGCAAGTATGGCACAGAGGGAGAACTGAGTAGTGGTAGAAGAGGAAGACATGAAGGATAATCCTTGGCTCTAAAGAAATCATCCAAATGAGGATCTTGACTGAGGGAAATTCCAAGAAGACATTCTGTTCTTTCCTCAACTTCCCTTTCTAATGCATGTCTAACCTCACATACTATAACTTGCTATTTTGTTGTCTAAAGGTTTTGAATTAAAGTGATTTTTCTCTTTGTCTCAAAGAGGCCAAGAGTTAAAATTAAAGATAGATATAAATATAAGATAAGGCAGCGAATTTTTCACCAAGAATATATTTTGTAATGCTGTAGAAAAAAGAAAACAAGCAGACATTAGGCTTAAAGTGATTTAATTATTTTAATAGAACCTGGAATTATATATATTTTTATTTTTTTTTGAAAAATTTATTTAATTAGTCAATTTAGAACATTATTCCTTGGTTACAAGAATCATATTTTTTCTCTCATCTCCCCCACCCCTTCCTGTAGCCAACGCACAATTCCACTCAGTTTTACCCATGTCCTTGATCAGAACCTATTTCCATGTTGTTGATGTTTGCACTAGGATGTTCCTTTAGGGTCTACATCCTCAACCATATCCCCTCGACCAGTAATCAAGCAGTTGTTTTTCTTTGGTGTTTTTGCTCCCACAGTGTTTCCTCTGAATGTGGATAGAGGTTTTTCTCATAGATCCCTCCAGGTTGTTCAGGATCACTGCATTGCCACTAATGGAGAAGTTCATTACATACGATTGTACCACAATGTGTCCGTCTCTGTGTACAATGTTCTCCTGGTTCTGCTCCTCTCGCTCTGCATCACTTCCTGGAGGTTGTTCCAGTCCCCATGGAATTCCTTCAGTAGAATCTGGAATTATAGAAAGGTCTTTATTTACTTTAAACACCTACTTATATCTATGGCTTTAGTTCTTGTATTAGAACTTTGTGGCCAGAACCAGGTCCTGCCTCTTCCTGCACTGGTGGGTAGGGTAGTTAAGCCCAAGTGTTGCCTCCTGGTTCTTGCCCGCGTTAGTCTAGTTAGGAATTGAGTAAGTTGTGATCCCTGAATAACAGGCTGCTTGGGCAACCTTGCTTTCTTCTAGGTTCTGGTTTAGAGCTGGCAGTAGAGGTAGCTTTGGTACTAAGCCCTGGACACTGTTTCAGTCCCTCAGTGTTTGTTCTTCTTGGGAGGCATCCCCCTCACGGGTCTCTGTTCCTATCAGCTTTATTTATTTATTTCCTTGTGCAATTACCTAAGGGAAGTGTGTGTGTGTGTGGGGGGGGGGGGGTTTCAGCTTCTAGTCTCTGCCTGGGATAATATTTGTTTCAGGCTGTTCTCATAAGTCATCCTCAGACTGTCGTGGAACTGCTACTATTTGTTTTCCATGCAGTCCCCTCTCCAGAGGTCCTCAGCCTCTGACATCATGCCTCTGCTAGCACAAGGATCCGGAGCTGGTTTTAGGCTCCTCTCCTAGATAGCATTTCCAGAATTCACCCAATTTCCTTATGCTGCCAATTACTCAGAGGCGTAGACCTCCTGGAATGGCCAGTCTCTCTTGTACTATCGTGTTCTAATAGGAGCACTTTCTTAGTTCAGATTCAGTTTTGAGATGAAACAATTCACCCACAAGTCATTGAACATTTGACCAGGGAGGCTGACTTTGCCCTTACACACTGGAAGGGTCTGGTGGCACTTTGCTTCCACTTTGGTAGACAAAGCTGCCCTTGTTTCCTCATGCAAATGCATCTGGCTCTCATCATGATATGGGAATAGGTGGCAGAGTGGCTGGGACTTTGATGTCCCCAGAAGACCAGGAAGCTGTGTCAGGGAAGCTGGGGCCTGTCGGGAGCAGCTTTTCTTAAGTAAAGTCTCCCCATGTTCTGAGTGGGAGGAAAGAAGCGGAGTCAAGTAAACACTAATCCTATCATATTATCCTCTCGCATCATAGCCCATCATATTCACCATATCCTATCATAGATATCCTTACTGTGATAGAATAACTCAGAGGTGGTTGTTGTTGTTTTTTAAGGCTCTGTTTCATTTGGTCTTCTGCAAGTCAAGCTTTTATTCAGCATTTACAATGAGTCAAACATTGTGCAAAGCTCTGGAAGTACAAATACAAACAAAAAGAGAAGGAATTCTCTGCCCTCAAGTTGTAATGAGGAAACATAATATGTAAAAAAGGAGGTGAAAAACTCTAGGAAAAGAGGATAATATTCAAGCCAAACCCAGAGAGGACTGAAGGAGTGAGCATGGCTAGCTTGGACACTTCCTTCAAATGGAGGTTAAAGATAGAGGAAGACTCAACAATCAGAAAGCCAATGGAATGTAAAAAATAGACTCGAATACAGGACTACAATCCCCATAAGCCTTGCTCCACTTCCCCAGAATGCCCTGTAATCTCACCTGGGCCGAGATCGAGAAGGTATTTAAACTGATTCAAAGGCTTTTGAGAGGCTGGGACTTCCGTTTTGGGGCAGGCGTGGGTTTTTTTCATAATGTAGGTGAGGTTGTGTCTAGGCCTCTCTGTGGCCTGGACACGTGTCTCTTATCCTGTATTTTCTTTAATCCTTAATCTTCAATAAACCTCTAAAAAATATAATACTCCTTGCAGAGAGAAACTAATTTCTACCTGCCTCAGTCTCCCCATCTCCTCTAAATTTTAACTGTTACAGGAAGGAGCTTAGAGATTTTTCAGGATGAGAAAGCCACCAGGGGAGGAGGCATCTGCCAAAGTGAGAAGGCTAGTAGGGAATGGTGGAGGAGTTCAGGAAATCAGGATTGGAACTGTGGAAAATAACAGGGTTTTCCTAGAACCACTCATGAAGTAATCTTAATCAGAAATCCTTTAATAGCTTTCAGGAGGAGCATTTAGAAACTACATGCCTATCTATAACTATTACATTGAAAATGTCATCAAAGTACCTACTTCATGTATGGCAATTCTCTTTTGACGAATGACAACTATCCTTTTCAAACAGCCTTCTTGACTTTTGAAGTGGAATGGTACCTAAAGATTTTCTGGTTCACTCTCCTTTTACAGATGCGGAAACTGAGGCCTAGGTAGGAAAATATTTTCCAGAAGTTACATGCCTAGAGAGTGGAAAAGCTAGGATTATATATAATTCAGGCCTTTGACATTCTGGCCTAGTCAGTGTTCTTTCCATTGTGCCATTCTGTCTTCCCTAGTAACAGTCTGCTTTGGGCAGAAGGTATTTTTATTCTGGATTCTTGCACTAGAGGACATACCTTTAAAAGGCCTCATTATATTACTCTGTGGGACATCTATGTTTGTAGGATTCTTCACACTCCTAGGTCACTACTTTTATATTGTAACTCAGCTAATGGACCAAAACATGAGGCCATTTTGGCTCTGGATAGGTCTAAATTTTGCTACTGCTATAGCCTGGCCAATAAACTGAAGAATGGAATGCTAAAGTAAAAATATACATATAAAGATAGTCCTACCAAGAAGATATAATCAGGGGCAGTTAAGTGGCTCAGTGGATTGAGAGCCAGGCATAGAGATGGAAGGTCTTGAGTTCAAATTTGACTTCAATTACTTTCTAGCTGTATGACCCTGGACAGATCACTTAACCCCCAATGTCCAGCTCTTGCCATTCTTCTGTCTTGGAACCAGTGCACGGTATTGATTCGAACATGAAAGGCAAGGGTTTAAAAAAAAGACAGAATCAAAGCCCTAAACAAAGGCCTTCAACTAAATTATATTTTTCTAGACTCTACCCTTTACACTGAAGATTCAGAAAAACTTGGAATCAAGTTCTGCCTCTGAGGCTTACTAGCTAAAGGACCCTGAGGAATTCACTTAAATTCTTTAAGCCTCAGTTACCTGATCTATAAAATAGGGATAGTACCTATGATGCTCACCTCACAGAGTTCTTCTGATGAGAATCACAACTCTTCACACAATATATTCATGTCAATATTGCTGCTGCTGCTAATGATGGTTGTCTTTACCTCCTTAGCCTGCCTTAAGATGAACAGTAAATTGACTACCTACCCTTGTTTCACATCATGATACTCTTTCATTCTTATTCCAATAGGCTCCTTTTTTAAAATTTAATTAAAAACATTTTATTGATATGCTTTGTTTTCACATCAACTCTGTTTCCAAACATCCTTTCCTTATTACTTTTTTAAGAGAGCAAGCCCTTACACCAAAGATTTAAAATTTGGGGTAGATAGGTGGCTCAGTGGACAAAAGAGCCAGGGCTGGAGATGGGAAATCCTGGTTTCAAATATAGCCTCAGATACTTCCAAGCTATGTGACCCTAGGTAAGTCGCATTACCCTAATTGCTTAGCCTTTACTGCTCTTCTACCTTGGAATCAATTCTACTTTAAAACCAAAAAGGTTTTTTCAGGTTTTTAAAAAGGAGGAAAACAATTCTGCAAAACTAACCCACCTATCAAAAAAGTCTGATAAAATTTAACACCAATAGTCCTCTATCTTTGCAAAGTAGCTTTTCTTACCTCTTTTTCGGGGGGCTATGAAAATTGGATTTAGCTATTTCCTGTTTGTAACAATGAAGATACTTAGTTTAACAAAATCAGGAATGTCTTGGGAACTCTAAATTACTCCACCGTACTTAGACCATACTTTAGGGGAAGATAGAGTTGTAATCTCCTGATTGAACAATGAAGATATTTAGTTCTCACCTTATAGTGAAGCTAGAATTTTAAGCTAAGTCAATTTTTAGATCTTAATACAAAAAGGTGTTAAGTAACTATAAAGGTTAAATTAATCACAAGAAGGTCAAGTAACTCACAAAAGGTGAGCTTAACAAAGAAGTGTTAAGTAACTCTAAAGATATAATCAAATCAAAGAAGATGAGAACTAAAAGTATGGGCAGTCCTGGAGAAAAGTCTTTGATATGATTGGTAGATGTGAAAATTTAGAAAATTTCCCTGATTGGTGGTGGAGAGTTAGCTAAGAGCAGTGTGCTGGCCTTTCGGCATTTTAGCATGGCTACAAGCTATTTGTCCGGTTCGGTGGTGAGTTTCTGGCTGAGTTTCCTCCTTTACTTTTCCAACTTTATCCCCTTAGAAGCTTCTAATCTTCTTCAGAGACCTAGAGGTGGGAATTTTAAACTCCCCCTGGCACAGGACAGACAGGAGAAATCCTATATCCTTTTCCCTCCTTCTCCTTAAATTCCTTCCCTCTATATTAATTAAATTGCCATAAATTTCCAGACTGACTTGGGTATTTTATTTGGGATTTTCCCCAGCAACCAATTAAATCTAGATTTTAAGTCACAACCCTAAAATTATCTTGACAGAGCCAAACCTGGTCTAAAAATTCAAAGTGCTCAGATTCAACTGTTTTGTTATTTTTCTTATTTTCATTGTTGTAGTCATTGTATATATTATTTTGGTCCTGCTTATTTCACTTAGCATCAGTTCTTTATTTCCATAAGTCTTTCCATGTTTTTTTTCATTGTTTCTTACAGCATTTTCCAGTGAGTCTGTGTATCTCAACTTGTTTAGTCATCTCCTAATTTATGCCTTCTGGCCACTTTAGTTTTGAGTAGTGAACCAGATTAAGAGCTGACTTGAGATTGGTTTGGGGACTGTGGCATCTTTTAGAGAATATAGCATTTAAAAAGATGACCTTTTAGGATGATTGAAGGATGCTTTAGTGGACTTAATATAATGCAAGATTCCATGCAGACAATGAATAAATATGAACTGAATTTACTTGTGTATAGAGAGTAGATCAGGCATCTGAGAAAATTGCTTCCCATGTAGTTTTATGTTCAAAGAACCATGGATTTTCCAAGACCAAAAAATATCTATGGGAAATTTCCATTGAGAAAATTTCACTGTCCCACTATCGTGAGGAGGGGAAAGTATGAATGAGAGTGAAAAGTGAGAATGACACAGACTGAAGACCTAGGTGACCGAGAGGGTGGCAATACATTAGATGGCAATAGGAAAGTATAGAGTTTGGGAGCCTGGGCTAATTTTCAGAAACTGCTGCCTCATAAAAAGTTTTTTTAGCTAGAAGGCTCTCCTTTCTCTTGCTCTTTCCCATACACATATGCTAGTCGTTCTCTTCATATACTGAATCTTACTCCTGGTTGCACTGTAGGGCATTATCTTGAACTCTCTCCTGTTCTCCCTTCATTTTTCTCTTTTGGTGATCTCATTAGATATTATGGATTCCACTATCATCTGTATCATCTGAGAGGTATTTCCCAAATCTACATCTCCAGCTTGTATTTCTCTCTAAGTTCGCTACTTGCTAACCAAGATTCACTTGAATGTCCTATAGATTACTCTAATGACATTCAAAGCAGACTTTATTTCCTTCCCCCAATCCCACTCCTCCTCCTAATTTATCTCTTTTGTCAAGAGCACCACTCGTCTTACAGACACTGAGGTTTATAAATGAGGAATCATCCTCAAATCTTCATTCTCATTCACCCTGCATATCCAATGGATTGCCACGTGGTGGTCATGTCACCTCCTCAACATCTCTTCTATCAGTTCTCTTCTTTTTATTTGTAACACAACTGTCTTGGCTTAGAACTTCATCAAACCTCTCTTGGACTATTTAAATAACCTCCTTGTCTCAGTCTCACCTTTCTCCAATTGATTCTCTACACAGCTTCCCAAAATGATAATTCCAAATTGTTTGCTAAATTTCTAGTCCACAGGGTTTAACCATATCATTTCTGTTTAAACTTCTGTGGCTCTTCAAAACCTTTAGGATAAAAGATATAGTCTTCTTTTAGGCAATTAAAGCTCTTCACAATGTAGCTATCCCTGTCATTCCAAGCTTATTAAACATTACTCCCCCTCTATTTACTCTATACTGGAGTCAATCTGATCTTCTTGCTATTCCTCTTATATGACATTCTATTGTTAATCTGGAAAATACAAAACCACAAAGCAGTAACAAAGAATACATCTTTAATCAGGACAAGGGAGAGAGTGCTCTTATGGACACCACACAGAGTCATGCACAGCACACCATATCTAAGCTCTAAGACTCTGGGAATAATGTCCCTGGGAAAATGCAGGAATTTTCATCATGTGACTTTAATCAAACTGAAGAACTTGGGGTCTTATTACTCTTTAGGGAATAGAAGAAAGGAAGGACAAATGATTGGCTTAAAAGGTGGCTAAGGGGGGCAGCTGGGTAGCTCATGTAAAAATGGAGACTTGAAACCAGGACTTCAATCCCCAGAAGTCTTTACTCCACTTCCCCAGAATGCTTTGTAATCTCACTGAATTCTCACCTGGGCCAAGAGCAAATTATTATTTAAAGGAGTTCTCCGCCTACTGAGGGCCTCTTTTCTACTTCCGCTTCGGAGCAGATGCGTCTCTAATGATGTGAGTGAAATTGAATTGGGCCTCTTAGCCCACCTAGCACGTGCCTTTCTTACTTGTATTTTATTAAATTCTCAACCTTTAATAAACCTCTCAAAATATAATACTCCTTGCAGAGAGAAACTAATTTCTACCTGCCTCAGTTTACCCAAATTTTAATCTTTACACTCAGTGGATTGAGAGCCAGGCCTAGAGGCAGGAGGTCCTGGGTTCAAATGGCCTCAGACACTTATCAGATGTGTGACCCTGGGCAAGTCACTTAACCCCCATTGCCTAGCCCTTACCACTCTTCTGCCTTGGAACCAATACACAGTACTGACTCCAAGACAGAAGGTAAGGGTTAAAAAAAAAAGTGGCTAGGGAAGAAGGATTCTAGCCAGCCTGGGAGAGACCTAAATACAATGGGAGAAATTTCTAAGACAAAAGGTACTATATCCACTCATCCTATCCAGGATGAGATCAGTGGGTACTTGATGGCTCATTGTTCAGTCTAGGGCCATGATTGATCTATGGCACAAGTGCCAGAGGGGGCTACTCCCTTCCCACTCTCCTCATGTCACAGGACATTTCTCTTATCACCCATATCTCTGCCCACAGTGCTTCCTCCCACCATATCTGGGTAAGGGAGGGTAGGGCTCACATGTGGAGTGAGGATTGCAGTTTGGGTACTCAGTCTTTAAATTCTCGAAAAGGTTCTCCATCACTGGTCTAGTGCAAACCTACTAATCCTACCTAGAGTGATCCAGGAGTCCTTGAGGGTTTCCTAAAACAAAGATGCCATTATCTTCTACCTCTGGGCCTTGAATAGCCCATATAGCATGTCTAGAAGACTGTTCCTACTCACCTGTGCCTCTTGGAACCTCTATCTCCTTTTAGGAGAATTTTCTTCTTTAAGAGACCTTTTTAGATTCCTCTCATCTCTATAACCACAAAGCTTTGTGGGACTCTGAGTGGTAGCTATGACAATTTATTAGATTAGTCTTTCTGGCAATATGCTTCAAAGATTTATGTGAGTAGAGAAGTGTCAAAAGGTTGAACTATGTTTGTGAAACATGCTCTAAAGTTTAAATAGGTGCGTGATCTCATCTTTGTGGATACTTCCCTTCAACAGTGCTCATCACAACCCATCTATACATTGTCATCTGGTGCTGCTCTTGTCCACATGACCTATAAATCATCTGAGATCGCTCCAAATAGGCTCTAAGTCTTTCTTTAGATCTTTTTTAAAACACATTCTTAGGAATCAATGAAATAGGTAGTTCACTAATGTTTCAAAAAAAAAAGATAAGAAATTTACTCAGAATAAATATGAATACCAGATAACCATAATAAGATTTTTCATTAATACTACCTAGTATATAGCACCTTAAGGTTTGAAAGCGTTTTATGTATATTATCCTATTTTCTCCCTAAACCACTCTGGGGAGGTAGTTGCTATTATTATTAGCATTTTATCAATGTAGAAACTGAAGCAAATAGAGCTCAGTGACTTGTCCATGATCACATAGCTAGTAGGTGTCTGAGGAAGGATTTGAACTGATTGCCTGGCATTCAACAGTCCATCTACCATAGTACCTAGCTCCTCACAGAGAAGAACTCTGACAAATGAAAGATATCTAATTCTTATGGTCTTCCCTTTCCAAGTATTCTCTGGTCATCTCTTCCACAGTCTCCTCCACTGCCATAATGAACATTAGAAACCGTGTCCTCCATTCTAGAGCAATGATTTTTCAACCTTCTGATTTAAAAATGTGCACTTACAACCTTGTTTTATGAAACCCACAAGTACCGAATGTTCTCACCCTAATCTAACATTAAGTATCTTTTTGTCTTAGAAGTTTCTCCCATTATATCTAGGACTCTCCCAGGTAATCTAGTCTTCGATTGGAATCTTCCTTCCCTTGTCCCCATATAAGCCAGTCAGTTGTCCTTCCTTTCCTATTTTCTCTCCAGTAAGACCCCAAGTTCTTCAGTTTGATGGAAAGTCCCATGATGGAAATTCCCATTCATAGTGCATTTTCCCAAAGACTTTATTCCCAGTCTCACAGCTTAGCTCAGTGTGGTATTCATGTGTCTGTGTGATGGCCACAAGAGCACTGTCTCCCTTGTCCTGATTAAAGGTGTATTCTTTGTAACCACTTTGGGTAGTTCTGTGTTTTTCCAGGTTAAAAACACTAAGAAATCTTTGGGCTGAACTCAGACACTTGAGAAGAGCTAGTTCTTACCATTCTTCTACTTTGAAACCAATACTTAGTTTAGATTGTAAGACAGAAGCTAAGGGTTTTAAAAAAAATTGTTGAGGATCTTTCCAAAGAGCATTTGTTTATGAAGGTTATATTTCTCAGTGCCTATAATTTCCAAAATTAAAGCCTCCTAATATTATTATGAAAACAGTTTTAGGAGAAGCTGGTTAGCACAGTGGATAGAGCATCAAGCCTGAAGTTGGAAGAACCTGGGTTCAAATATGGCTTTAGACACTTCCTGTGTGATCCTGAACAAGTTACTTAACTCTGCCTATTCCTTGCTGCTTTTCTGTCTAAAAATTAATACTAAGACAGAAGGTAAAGGTTTTTTTTAAAAAATACTTTTGATCTCGTAGTCAACCTACCAGGTCTCAAGGATCCTCATGGGTCTTCAATCATACTTTGGGAACCACTGCTCTAAGAGAATTACTGCTCTTGGACCCAGCTCTCCTAATTGAAAAGCATCAGTGTGAAAGCAAACACAATGAATTATGATTAGTAGTTATACAATAAATGAGTATGGATTTTAAACTCACTATACTAACAACAATAACCACTACCTAGCAATCCATCTAGTTCTTTATACCTTTAAAGTGATTTATAAACATTAAGTGTTTCATTCTACTTGAGCTCCTCATTACAATCAAGTAAAATAGTCACAATGGTTAAAAAAAGATTCATTTTTCTACCCACAAATGTTGTTCAATATTAATTCAAAATTTTTTTTCACTCTCTTTTCTGGATTCCTAGCATCTTCTTCACTGGGAATTTAGGATATAAAAATTCATCACTAAGGGACTTCCTTATACCTACAACAGAACTCAGAATGCCAAAAGTACATTAGCTGTGGTGGAATGAAGCAATGACACATGCGCGCATTTTGCTGTAAGATAACAGGTCCCTTTTAGGCATTGTTCAGCCAAATGTCTTTGAACAACTAGGAATTGTATTATCTCATTGTAGCAGGAGTCTTAGAGTTTTCTAATGCAATTAGGAGAAGAAAGAAACATAGCAGAGAGTGAACTAGTTTTACTTTTAAATGACATGGTTTAATATAAAAGCATTTATGTATATAAGAAAGGTAACTAACTTCATGTAATACTCTAAGCAAACAATCTTAACTCTACAAACTTGTCATATTTTCCTGAAACAATCATTGTAATGATGATTAAATAAAGGAATATTGGATTAGGATAAGGATTTGCATTTACTAACAAAGCCAGACAGTAATTAGTAGTATAACTTGAGGTATGCCTTGAGCTTAATCAGGGAAGTTTTAAAATTGAATTTATAAGTTTATAGGTTCGTAAGCAAATTAGAGGCTTTCTAGCCAGTTTTCCCATCAGAACAGACAATATGTTATTGGGCCAATCAAATGCCACAGAATGCTGCAGATTGGCTGTGTCCTCTAAAAACAACTGAAAAAAACAACATAACCCAAATGTGTAGCCAAAGTTGCTGAAGCTAATAAATTTTCTTTCCTTTCAGTTTTGCAACTCACTTTATTTGGCTTCTAGTGTTATGAACCTAGAAGAAACTAGGTGCACAATAGAGAGAGCAGTAGACCCGGACAAGTCATTTAACCCTCTTTGACTCAGTTTCCTCATCTTTAAAATGAGGTAAAGAAGGAAATGGCAAATCGCTCCAATATCTTTGCCAAGAAAACTTCAAATAGGGCTATAAAGAATCAGTCACAACCGAAAACAACCCAGGAACAACAATAAATTATGGAACTTTTTAGTGGAGGAGATTTTTTTTGAGTTCTTAAAGAATAGGCTGAAAATTCCCCCAACAGTAATAAGTGACAGATCTAGGATTCTAATTCTGATCCAGTGCTCATTTCATTGTACTGGCTAGTCAAGGTTAAAAAAAAATTTTTTTCCACAAGTACAAGATGGGGGACACATGACATGATAACAATTTATCTGAAAGAAATCTGGAGTTTTTAGTGGAATGAAAGCAATACAATAGAAAAGCTAAACAAAAATAAAACAAAAAGCTAATGCTATTTTAGGCTATGTTAAGAGAACGATGGTATTCAGGATGAAGTATTTAATAATTTATTCTGCTTGTACTCAGAGTCCAATTCTAGTTGTAACATTTTATGAAGGAGAGTAGAAATTGCTTTAGTTTTTGTATTTGCATACTCAGGGCATCTGGTGAGAGATGAGGGTATTAAAATTTTTCCCTACGAAAAAGTATATCATCACTTGTTGGGAATATTTGGAGCAGGGCTTCCTATTCAACTCGGATTAGATGATGATATTTGACCTTCCTTCCAAATCTGATATGATTCATACCATGAAAATAATTTTAATTAATACTTAACATCATCCAGGAACAATTTAAAAATAAGTGCTAAAACAAACAGCATATTTAAATCTTAGACAATATTGTCACTATGGTATCTTAGTCATATCGGTTATCCCAATGTTTGTTTCCTCCTTTTTCTTAAGTCTTACAGGCATAGCTGACTGGTTGCCTGACCCCACAGCTCAAAGGTAGTTGAGTTCTGTCCTGGTCTCATTCAGCTACAAGAACTTTGTAGTGACTGATTTTTCCAACCTTCATTTCTTTGGGAGACCAATAGTATTAGAAGTATTTCCTCAGACTTATGAGAAAGAATGCCATCCACATTCAGAGAAAGAACTGTGGGAGTAGAAACACGAAAGAAAAACAACTGCTTGATCACAAGGGTCAAGGGGATATGATTGGTGATGCACACTCTAAATGATCACCCTAGTGTAATTATTATCAATCATATGGAAATGGGTCTTGATCATTGACACATGTAAAACCCAGTGAAATTGCATGTCGACTATGGGAGGGGGCTTGGGGAAGGGCAGAGAAAGAACATAAATCTTTTAACCATTTAAGAATATTCTAAGTTAATTAATTAAATAAAATTTTCAAAAAAAAAAAGTATTTCCTCAGCTACCCAGGTCTTCCAGCAGACTGAAAGTAGACACACTTAGGACCATATTTGAAAGACAGACCCTCCAGTTGTGGGGAAGTGATTTGATAAACTAATTAGTAATATGCTACTAGTGATTTAATGAGTGGTTGCCTACTGATTAATGAACCCCAGACCAAATTTTTTTCAGTCCCCAGAAAAGGCTTCTATTGCTAAGGGAATACTTAGAGGGGATATCAGGGTGGGGAATATAGAAAAGGCAAATAGAAAAGCAGCTGTTGGTTTCAGCTGTTGCCATGGAGAACATGGAGGGAGCTCTCCAGCTCAGGAAACTGGAGTGTGGGAATTTAATTGCCCAAATCTAGATAGAAAAATACACAAATTGTGATGATGCCTGGTTCTGAGCTGTGGTAACCTAAAGCTCAAGCGTGATTCTTGTTAGTTACTTTCCTCCTAGACCCTTTTTGGCTTTGACTTAGACTTGAACCTGAGGTCTATTAAACTCTTGGACAGTTCTCTCATGTTCTTTATCTTGACTTGTTTGCACCAGCATTCCAACCTTTGCCTTGGCAGGAACTTAACAGCTCTGGCACAACTTCCATCGCTTCTCATTCTCTCTGCTCCCCAGATTGGGAGGGATCCATATGTACATTCTAAGGTGGAGACCTTGATGGGACCTGACCTCAGCCCCACCCTAAGGCAGCTAAGTGGCAGGTGAGAGAAGCCCTGATTGAAGAAGACCTGAGTTCTAATTCTGACTTAGAAACTTCCTAGTTGTTTGACCCTAAGCAAGTCACTTAACCTCTATTTGCCTCAGTTTCCTCAATTGCAAAATGGGGATAACAGTACCTGCCATTCAGAATTGTGCTGAGGATCAAATGAGAATACTTGTAAAGGGTCTTGCACAGTGCACAGTATATGGTAGGCATTTAATAAATGCTTGTTTCCCCTCTTCCTTCCTGGCATAGTGGCAGCAAGAGTAAGTACAAGGTCAATATGCTGCTGTATCTAGAAGTCAACTTTCCCCACTGAGTTTGGCTTTTTTACATTTGCAAGAAGCTGTGGTAGTAGAAACATTGAGGTTATTGTGAAAGGCAATGGAGTGGAGTGGCACAAATAGGAGATTTGGAGTCAGTTGGATCTTGTAATGTTTCCTGGCTAACTAGCTAGGACCATGATTCAGGCACAACCTGTATAAATCTGTTTCTTCTTCTGTAAAATGGGAATACTAAAACTTGTACCAGTGACCTCACACAATTTTTATGTTTATTTAAAAAAAATCTTTGCCTTCTGTCTTAGAATCGATACCAGGTATCGGTTCCAAGGGCAGAAGAGTGGTTAAGGACTAGGCAATGGGAGTTCAGTGGCTCATCCCAGGTCATGCAGCTAGGAAGTTTCTGAGGCCAGCTTTGAACCCAAGATCTCTAGTCTACAGGCCTGGCTTTTTAATCTACTGACACACCTCACTGACCCCTCACAAGATTTTTAATGATAAATATGCTATACAATGGTAGCTGTTGTTATTATTACCTTTGGCAAAGGAGAACTTAAAATAGGGCCATGGTTGATGGGCCAGAATTGGGATGGGCATGGGAAGAGCCAGGGTTATTCTAAATAATAGGCCAAGAGAAATGTATTCATGGTATTGTTTAAAGAATAACATTTAAGTCCAGCACTCTTGCTGGTTGTATGGACTTGAAGAAATCCCTAAATGTCTGTCTGCCTCAGTTGCTTCATCTGTAAAGTGTGGATAACAATAGTACCTACCTATGGGACAGCTGGGTAACTCAGTGGATTAAGTCATGCTTAGAGATGGAAGGTTTGGGGTTCAAATGTGACCTCAATTACTTCCCAAACTGTGTGACCCTGAGCAATTTACTTAACCCCAATGGCCTCACCCTTATCATTTTTGTGAAGAGTGAATCAGACTCTTTTTTAATCTATCAATAAGCAACTTTTAAGTTAATCAATCAAAAACTTAAGTACCCCTACTTTGTACCTTTCCACTAAGTATGAAAATTCAGAAATCACTTGCTAGAGTGGTTAACAGCTCCGGAGGCCACGCCTCCATCCATTGGTCAGTGCTAGGCAAATTGAAACACTGTGATTGGTTCCTGTAAAGTGGGGAGTGACAGGAAGTGACATCAAGAAAACTGCTTTAATGTCAAGGATTCAGTCCCTCTCTTGGGGTTGGTAAGCCTGACTAGAGGAGGAGACTCTTTCCCTGGATCCTGCATTGGCTTGCGGTGGTGAGTGAAGTGATTCCTTCCTTGGTTCTTCGGTGAGGAGACCCTCTCTGCTCATTGCCTCTTCAGTGGGACCCTTCCTTCAGAGCCAGTCCTGGTGAGATTCTTGGTGGTCTAAGCCTCATGTGAACTGAGGGTTCTTGGGAGATTCTTCAATGTCTCCTGGCTCTTTTGATTTCAGCTTCCTAATTAGGACTTTGGATTCTGGTGAGACTTCACTTTAGGATTCACATTTAAGGTCTGGAGACATTAAGATTAAACTGAGCATATTTTATAGCTAGGCAGTACTTTTGGTCTCTTTATCTATATTTTCCCACTTTCACTCTTTCCACCTCTTTGTAAATAAAGCTGCTAAAAGTTATTTTGACTTAAGCTATAATATTTTTAAATTGGGGGAGGAAGAAGGGAAACAAATATGGATCATATAACTTCAGAAAACTTAAGATTTGTTATTAAAATTATTTTAAAAATTAAAAAAAATTTCTTACAAACACATCTTCAAGGAATTTTTTTTAATTCTTTGCCCAATTTCTGTCACAAAAATGGTATCCAAAGCTTAAGCTATTGAAGTAGAATTCATTTTATTTAACTTTGGGACTTTTTGACTCTGTGTTTTAGCATTTAAATCTGTATGATTTGATACCAAAAGTACACTAGAAAAAGTTTAATTTCAAATAGAGTAGTTAAGAGGTATTGAAATTGTTTGGTTTATACATATTTTAATTTTCTTGTTACTATATTGGCACTGTTACAATTAATGGACTAGCTTCATTTTCAGAAGGTCATAACTGAAGCATACAAATTTTTTTTCCCTCAGAACTGTAACTATTATACAAGGTCTCAGCTTGGAACCAATTTTAAAAATTAGCCATTAGTTTGTCCTTAAAAACAGTTTAAAAAATTTCATTAATTTCAGGCTAAGCTGTTTAACCAAGTTCATACTATACCTTCTCCATCTTCCAGACTAATATGAGAAACTATGTTTGTGAATCCGCTTAGTGGAAAGAGAAATTAATAAAACATAGAAAACAGGGAAAGTGGAAAACTGTGTTTCTAGATCTGGAACTTAGCCAGTTTTTTTAGAAATTATCCTTTTTAGTCATCCATATAACAAATACAATCTCCCTTGAAAGGCTATTGGCTGGGAGAGGCGGGTACAGCTAGATGGCTCAGTGGAGGGGTACTGGGAAAAATACTGATCTTAGAAACGGGGAAGAAGAAATAAAAGTCTGGAGTGAAATTAAGATATAGAAGGATAAAGATTGTGTCTACTTTTTTGTTATGTATATTTACTGGAAAATACTTAAATGTGAGTGGGTATGAGTAAAAGAAAAAGCATTTATTATAATCTTTTTATGAACTTAAAATTCTGAGACTAAAATATGTTGAAAAAGATCAATTATTTTCACTTGAATTCACTATTTTCTTGGTATTCTCTAAAATAAATAGTACTATATTTGGCAATGGATACTCACATGTACTTGGCAATTGTGTGAAGACTATTATTATCTCTAACATAAAATATTCCAAATCACAAGAGGTTTGATGATTTAAAACCTACAAATAATCATGTTGATAATTTTCTTTTTTTTAAAATATAGGTTGTAAATATATGATCATATAATGCATGTTTCCTTGTTTGTCATGTGAAACAAGATACATATTGCTTATGCTGTGGAAAAATTCATGAAGGAAATAAAGTGAAGAATGATATGTTTCGTTTAAAAATTTATTTTCCCATTTACATGTAATAACAATTTTAAACATATATTTTCTGAACTTAGAAGAGCCAAATTTCTTCCTTCCCCCTTTTCCACCTCCTTCCTGGAGATGGTAAGCAATTTGATCTGGGTTATATATTATAATAGCAAGGGGAACTTAAAGATGAAGGAACCAGAGAGCAGCTGTTTTTTTTAGGACTGAGTTCTGTGTGACACTTCCTCTTCCTCCACTAAGCTGAGAAGCTTTAATGGAGTTAGTCAGTCCAGACCAAGGGGTAAGTCTACTCCACAGCTTTCTTCTTTTGATGAATTGAAAATCCCCCTTCTATTACATAGATTCTGAATCAATTTTTTATAATTCAAAGTATCTAATTTATTTTGAAAGGAAAAGGGAGAGCGTAGAGGGAAAAAGGGAGGTCCCTACTATCTCTTTCCTGTGGCAACTTTTGAGGGCTTGACCAAAACTCTCTTCAAGGAATATAGCTCTGAGTTCCCCTAAGGGAAAAAAATATAGTCCAAGGGTTATCCAGTTGGGCAAGAAACTTCATTCAGTTCAGTCAGGCAAAAGGGTTTTGAGAAGAGTTATCTCTTCTATCCAGCTCTCTGTCTTAGATAAAAAGATGAGAAATCTCTATGGCTCCAACAGTTTTTTTGAATCTTCATGGAACTCTCCCATCCCCCTCAGGTTCTGAATGTTCCATTTGCCCCTCCAGAAGCATCTTCTTCAAATTTCAGGTTTCCCTTGCTCTTGGCCATTTCCTTGTTCACAATATGTATTATCATGTAAAACCATACTTCCATATTAGTCATTGCTGTAAGAGAATACTCATAAAATAAACAAAATCCCCAAATAAAAACACAAATAAAACTAAAGTGAAAAATAAAAGAGAGAAAGAGAGGAGAGAAAGAAAGAATGAAAGACAGACAGACAGACAGACAGAAAGAAAGAAAGGAAGAAAGAAAGAAAAGAAAGAATGAAAGACAGACAGACAGACAGACAGACAAAAAGAAAGAAAGACAGAAAGAAAGAAAGTCTAATTACACAAAGTCTCCTGCCACATTATAAATTGTTTAGTTCCCAGCTTTCCAGTGGGGATAGTCCCCCTCACAACTATTCCTTCTTTCTTCCTTTTCCCAGGGTCACACAGCTGGGAAGTGTCTGAGGCTGGATTTGAACCCATGACCTCCCATTTCTGGGTCTGACTTTCAGTCTACTGAGCCTCCCAGCTGCCCCTCCAGCCTCTGTTCTTCTTCTTCTTCTTTTTGAAAAATGTATTTAGTCAATTTAGAACATTATTCCTTGGTTACAAGAATCATATTCTTTCTCTCCCCTCCCCCCACCCCTTCCCTCAGTTTTGATCAGAACCTATTTCTATGTTGTTGATGTTTGTTCTAGGATGTTCATTTAGAGTCTATATCCCCAACCATATTCCCTTGAACCCATATAATCAAGCAGTTGTTTTTCCTCAGTGTTTTTCCTCCCACAGTTCTTTTTCTGGATGTGGATATTGTTCTTTCTCAGAGTTCGCCTTCCAAGTTGTTCAAGATCACCGCATTGTCCCTAGTAGAGAAGTCCATCACCTTCGATTGTACCACAATGTATCAGTCTCTGTGTACAATGTTTTCCTGGTTCTGCTCCTCTTGCTCTGCATCACTTCCTGGAGGTTGTTCCAGTCTCCATGGAATTCCTCCACTTTATTATTCCTTTTAGCACAATAGTATTCCATCACCAGCATGTACCACAATTTGTTCAGCCATTCCTCAATTGAAGGGTAACCCCTCATTTTCCAATTTTTGGCCACCACAAAGAGCGCAGCTATGAATATTCTTGTACAAGTCTTTTTCCTTATTATCTCTTTGGGGGACAAACCCAGCAGTGCTATGCCCAGCCTCTGTTCTTGCTGAACTATGTGGACCAGTTTTCCTCCCACTACTGCCTATTGTGTATTGAGTTGACTTCTACTTTTCTCCTGCTGAGGCTAGACCAAGCTGCTTGTGCTCCTTGTGCTGTTTCCCATCTAAGTTTTGTCAGTGCTCACTCTTCAGAACTCAGTGAGATGAATCTCCTTGCTATCTCCCCACAATGTTCTGGGCAAGGACATTCTTCCCCTCTTCTGTTAGTTCTGCTGCTGCAGTATTCATTTTGAGGCATTTTTGTTCTTCTGTGGTTGTTTGCAGGGTGCCACTTGGGTTCAAAGTGTTTCTCACTCTGTTATTGTGGCAACCAAAAGTCAACTGCAGCAATTTTCTAGTAAATATAGAGCACACAGCTAGATTCGTGAAATTTCAAGAGTTGGAAAAAAGACTTACAGTTTGAATCTCTTCCATGTAATCTAGGATTCTTTACACATTCCCCATCAATGATCATCTAGACTCATTTATAATAATAGTAAATGATTACTTCACAAAATAGTTCATTTCATATTTGAACAGGTCTAAATTTAGGAAGAAAAAAGACCCTCCTATGTTGTGCTCCATATCTGCGTGTTTATAATTTCTAGCTATTTTGTCTAATTTTGTCCCCTAGAGCTATACAAATTGTCCCTATTCCCCTTTATTATGACCAAATGTAACTTTGATCATAAGCCTGAGCTTAGAAGCAAGAGCAACCTGGAACTGAATCCTAGCCATAATGCTTAATATTTGTGTGACCATGGGCAAACCATTCTTCTAGTTTTTAAAATTCTAAAATGGTGACAATAATCTTCAAAACATCTGCCTACTGGGTTGATAGGAGGAATGCATTTGTAATCAATAAGAATCTATAGAAATAGGAATTTTTATTATTAAAACTCTCAAATTTTTCCTACAAATACCAAATCCTCCCATGTCTTCTGTTTTACTAAACTATTATTTTCAATTTACTGAGACAATCTGTTGCAGTGGAGTGGACATTGGATTAGAAATCAGTTAACTTGGGTTTCTATTCCATCTTGGCTACTTACAATCTGTGTGGCCATAGGCATGTCATTTAACCTCACTGGGCCTTGGTTTTCTCAACTATAAAAAGGGGGGGGGGAGCAGCTGGGTGGCCCAGTTGATTGAGAGCCAGGCCTAGAGATGGGAGGTCCTAGGTTCAAATTTGGGCTCACTTGCTAGCCATGTGACCCTGGGCAAGTCACTTGACCCCCATTGCCTAGCCATTACCACTCTTCTGTCTTATTGACTCCAAGAGGCAAGGTAAGGGTTTTAAAAAAAAGAGTTGGGGGGGTTGAGATATAAGATATTCAGTATTTCTCTTAGCTCTTGGTCTTTCTTATATGACATACTTTCTAAGACCCTTCACGAGTTTGTTTTCTCTGTTTGAGATATGCTTCATTTTTATTAATTTCCCATTTAAAATATGGTAACCTAAAAAAAAGATCACATTGATTCAAATGTGGTCTCAACAGTGCAGAACATATTTGATGCTTATATCATGTTTCTATTAATGAAGCTAAGGTTAATTAACTTTTTAAACATATATTGAACTTGTAGGCAACTATAAGCCTTAAATATTTTCCCTAAAATTTCTGTATCTTAAACAATGTAGTTGATTTTTAAAATCTGAATGAAGCATTTTATACTTATTTCTATTTATCTCCATCTTCTTCAAGTTATCCCATTCTCCCAACCTGAGATCTTTTCAAAGACTGGTACAACAGTTATTCAGTGTTTTTAGCTATCCCTTCCAGTTTTCAGCAAATATTTATTGAGGGGCAACTATGTGCAAAGCTTTTTGTTAAGCTTTATCAAGAATACAGAAATGTATATCTTTTATGGAGCTTGTCCTCTCACTAGTTTAAGCAATACAGTTTTTAAATAGGAAGCTTTTACTGTGGTTGATTCCCAAGCATTTTTCTTCAACCATCAAGTAATTTAGGGGGGAAAAAGTAGTCTTTAAATTGTATTCAAATTCATTTTGTTCATTACTTTCACTTTCCCATGGCTGGCTCTACATTCCTGTGGTTAAATGGCTTGTGACTGAAAGATTTGCTAGATCTAATTCTGTGAAACTGAAGTTCTGAAAGATTATCTCAGCAGTTCCACAACCTGGGACATACAGGCTCCTTGATGCTCAATACTGCTCTTTACAAAACCTACAACAGCATATTGGACTATATTAAACTTTCAACCATGCTCAATTAGGCTAAATGTGTTTGTGACTATATTTTAAATTGATATAAACTGTCTGAAACTAGGCTAAGAGAATTTATCTGTCTTTTGTGCTATTAGATTTTTTGTTGAAAAGTGTCACTTAAAAGTCAGTATTCAATCTGTACTTACCATTCATTCTAGCTAACTTTTGGAATTTGACTGTATTTTGTTGGTATCTCGATTCTGGCTTCTCACCTTCTTTTGTTGTCTCTTCTTTAATTCCTGCTTAGTTTCCTGTGCATCACTGAGTCACCAGAATTTATTACTAATACACATCTCATAGGGTGGTTTTGATATTTAAACATAATAATGCACTAAAAGTACTTTTAAAGTCTTAAAGAACCTTATAAATGTTAGTTATCATTACAATTCTGGAAATCAACAAGTCAACAAGCTTTTGGGGCCGAGTATTCAGGGAAGATTAATACCTCTTATAAGGGCTTGCTAAAACTTTTTTAGAGCTGCCCATCCACCTTTGGTATCTACCTGTGCCCCAATTCTCACCTGTGGTCTCAAGAAGTTGTAGTATGTACAGTTGCATACCCTGGTAAAACCATCTCAGCAGATGGGCTGGTCCAGGTTGAGAATAATTAATAGTCCTCAAACTCATCAATGAATTAGAGGGATGTCTACTCCAGGCATATGAAGATTTTCCCCTGTGGAATGGTTGGATGAGAACAATTTTTTCTAATGTCCATGAAGGTAGTTGGAGGAGATGCTGGAGAGAGCTTAGAGCTTGGTCAGTCATAAATATGCCAAGGTCTCCACTTTATCCTGGGTCATCTCCAGTCATCTTGACTTTTGATTTGCAATTGGCTTTGATGACTAGAAGAAAAACTGAGGTTGATGACTTTGTGCAACTCTGCCTCACTTAAAATCCAATTCACATGGAAGGCAAAATCCTAACCTGTGATATTATTGGTCCTCTTCAAAAATGAAGGACCAAAAAACAACAACAATGTGACAGACAGGCACTGTATTAAGCAATAAAAATACAAATAAAAGCGAAAGGAAAGATAGTTCATGCCTTCAAGGAGTTGATATTCTTTTAATTTTTTTTTTCAGTTCTGAATTTTCTTGCTTGCACTTCTCCTTCCCTCTGCTTCATTGAGAAAGCATGAAAAACAAAACTAATATATATTATATTTAATTATTATTATGTTGATCATATTTTCCAACTCCTTTAAATTGTTTTATCTTTACAATATCATTGTTATTGCTGGTTCTTCTCACTTACTTTGCATTGGTACATTCTGGGTTTCTCAGAAATAATCACCTTCATCATTTCTTACTGCATAATTCTTACATCACATCAATCTACAATAATTTGTTTATCCATTCTCCAATTCATACATATTCCTCAGTTTCCAATTCTTTGCAACAACAAAAAGATGCTATATTTTCTGTATGTATGTATAAGTTTTTCCTCTCTTTCTTTGATCTCTTTGATATATAGATCTAGTAGTGATATTTCTGGGAAAAAGAATATTCACATTTTGGGCAGAGTTTCAAATTGTCTTAAAAAACATTGGACCAATTCACAGCAAGAATCTTGAGGGAGAAAAACACATAAAAAGAAGTTGAGCCATACCAATCAAACTTCCAAAAAACTTTTACAGAACTAGGAATAATAATTTAAAAATTAATATGGAAGAACGAAAGATCAAGATTACCAAGAGAATTGATGAAAAAAATATGAATGATGGTGACCTAGTAGTACTAAATCTTAAACTGTACTATAAAGCAGTAATCATCAAAACAATCTGGTACTGGCTAAGAAATAGATTGATGTATCAATGGAATAAATTAGGGATAAATGACCTTAACAATCTTGTGTTTGATAAATCCAAAGATTCCAGATTTGGGGATAAGAACTCACTTTTTGATAAAAACTATTGGGAAAAACTGGAAAACAGTATGGCAGAAATTAGGTATACACCAATAACTCATGTTCTCTATCAAGATTAGGTCAAAATGAGTATATGATTTAGACATAAAGAGTGATATTATAAGTAAATTGAGGGAACATAGAATATTTTACATGTCAGATCTGTGGAGAAGGGAAGAGTTTATGACCAAAGAAGAGATAGAGAACATTACAAGATGTAAAATGAATAATTTTGACTATATTAAATTAAACAGTCTATATACGAACAAAACCAATGTAAACAAGATTAGAAGGGAAATGACAAACTGGGAAAGAAAAATTTTAAAACAAATTCTTTAATAAAAGCCTCACTTCTCAAGTATATAGAGAACTAAAGCAAATTTATAAGATCACAAGCCATTTCCTAATTGACAAATGGTCAAAGAATATGAAAAAGCAATTTTCGTATGAAGAAATCAAAGTTATCAATAATCATATGAAAAATACTTTAAATCCCTCTTGATTAAATGAATGCAAATGAAAACCACTCTGAGGTACCACCTCACACCTAATCAGATTGGCCAATATGATATTAAAGGAAAGTGATAAATGTTGGAGTGGATGTGGCAAAATTGGGACCTTAAAGCACTGCTGTTGAAGTTGAGAACTGATCCAACCATTCTGGAGGTCAATTTGGAACTAAAGTCAAAGGGCTATGTTCCAATAATACAATTACTAGGTCTGTATCCCAAAGGGATTTAAAAAAAAGGTGGAAGGACTTACTTACACAATAATATTTGTGGTGGCAAGGAATTGGAAATTAAGGGTATATCCATCAATTGGTGAATGGCTGAACAAATTGTGGTATATGATGGTTATGGAATATTATTATGCTGTGACAAGTGATGAACAATATGATTTTAGGAAGAACTGGAAACTCCCACATGAACTGATGCAGACTGAAATAAACAGAACCAGGAGAACATTGTACACAATAATACCAATATTGTGGAATAACCAACTGTAAAAGACTTAGCTACTCTTAGCAATGCAATGATCCAGGAGAATTCTGAAGGACTTATGACAGTGATAGACAACCTTTTGAGCTTGGTGTGTCAATATTCACCCAAAAACTGAGCATAACTTGGGTGGTGTGTCACTTCGAGAAAAAAACTCCATAATTTCACAATATTTATGGTTTAACTAACAAAAATGCATCATTGTAATACATAACTGTATTTAATAAACCAAAAACTAATTATTTAACTTACCTGCTTAGTGACTTTGTTTATCTGTCAGTCGGTTTCTTTTGTTGTTCTTGATATTATTTAACTTGTGTGGGGTGCCTTGAACTAAGATAAGTGAGGGGGAGGGGGGAATTATTTAACTAACCTATTAATGAATTTTTTGTTGCTGATTTTCATTGGCTAAATCTTCAATTGAAGTTTTATATTTTGTTTCTTTTGTTGGTTTTGATATTATTTAATTCTGAGAATAAGGTCTTACAAAAGTATGTAGAGGAAAAAATTGTGAGTAAAGCCATTGCTATATTTTTCAGGATATTAAAAGGGTCTGGTAATGGATTCCAGGCACTCCTCCATTGTTCCACTGGCCCCACTCCACCCCTACCCTCCCCAGCTGGCTGGGCCGGAGGTGCCGCCTGCCAGCCTACCTGCCTGCACAGGTAGCGTTCTTCCTCCCCACTCCCAAGGGCCAGCATGTGGAGCAGCCCTTCCCCCTGGGCCGGGCCAGGGCATGGCCATGACTGAGGGCTTGCAGCTCCCCAGGTAGCTCCGGGGCCCTGAGGAGCACTGAGCCGCGTGCAGCCTTCTGTCATAGAAAACGATTACACGTGTCAGTGCTGACATGTGTCATAGGTTTGCCATCACGGCTTTAGGCAATGATTTTTGACAAACCACTTTCTATCCTATGCCCATTTCTAGAACAAGGGTCTTCTACAGTCTTTTTCTGACCAGCTGCCTGATCTTCTTACTATCTAATTTAAGAGGTCCTTAAGTTGATGCTAATGTTTCTGCTTCCTCCAAGGTCCAAAGCTGGTATTATAACCATATGGTCCCTAGAAAAATCCCTAAATCAGTGTCATGGACCCCTCCATCCAACCTCTAAAGTTGCCTTGAGCTGAAGAAACATCTCACCCTGACCTTTTGCGTGGCCCCTGGGCAGCTCCCGGGCCCCAAGGCATGCTGAGCCTGCATTTGGCCATATGTCATTGAAAATGGCTACACGTGTCAGTGTTCACACATGTGTCATAGGTTCACCATCATGGACTTATGAGAAAGAATGCTATGCACCTCCAGAGTAAGAACTGCTGGAATTAGAATGCAGATCAAAGCATATGATTTTTCATTTTAGTTTATTTGAGTTTTTATTTTGAGGTTTAGATCTTATATGAGTATTTTCTTACAGTAATGAACAATATGGAAATAGGTTTTGCATGATAATACAAGTAAAACCCAGATCACATTGCTTATCATCTTTGGGAAGAGGGAAGGAAAGGCAGGTAGAAAACAATTTGCATCTATAACAGAAAATAAAATTACTAAATGTAATTACCAAAATGAAATATCTTTACTCATAAAAAAGAAGCTGAAAATAAAGAACTGGGGCATAGAATAAGATGTTTGGAGTTCATGCTAGAGAGGAATGAGCTCTGAACCTGGAGTAAGACTGCAATTATAACAACTAAGTTTGATCCAAAATAAGTTCCTAGTTTTAGAGGTTAAAGCTACCTTGGAGGCTACAAAATTCAATTCTCTAGTTTTACAGATGAGGAAACAGAGGCAAAGTGAGTTTTTTTAAAGCAGCAAACATTTTTTATTGTAGTGTGTATTACTATAAATATGACATTAAATATTAAAAACCCAAATTATTAGCTATAAAAATGATAAAGGTAGACTTGGTACAAAATGAACATAATTTTTGGACATAACCAATACAGGAATTTGTTCTGCTTTTTTGTTTGTTTGTTGCAAAGGTTTTACTTTTCCAATTTTTTCTAAGATGGGGGAACTAATTTTTGTTAAATGAAAAAAATTTAAATGATCATTTAAAAATATTATGGAATTTATGATAAGCAGTGTGGTATTGCAAATTGATTACTAGATTTGAAATAAGGAATAGTTGGTTCACATTATAACTGAGGCACTTATTCTGTGTCAAGTCGCTTAATCTCTCTTGGCATCAGTTTTTTTAAACTAGAAAATGGGGATAAAAATGGCACTTTCCTGAAAGCACTGTTGTGAAGTACCAGAAAGAAATTCCCAACTACCTCTTCTGATTGTTGGTTCCCTTTTGTGAGCATGAGTAACTGAACAATAATACTGAGATTATGCTTACAGCTTTGGAGGCAACTTTGTGTGTCAAGAAGTCAAGAAAACTTGACTTCTTCGGTCTGAGCTGATTGGCAGCAGCAGGAACTTTTTACTATTACGCTATTTCATATAAGTTGCTGCTGACAGAAAGATGAGTCTAAGTCCTGACTTGGCTGGCCAATTGATGTGGACTTCAAAGGAATTTTTTTGCCCCTGGTTCAAATGAGATGAATGGAGCTAGTACAGTAGACTGGTATTTTTTTTTTCAAATTTTGGTAATGTAAGTTCTGATCACCTGGGAGAATCTAATGGAAGATACAGGTTACTTTTTCATGATTTAAGATCTTGGGAATAGGTACTTTTGAGTCTTTTAAAGTTTTTTCTTTTAAAAAATATTTTATTTGCTTTAATGAGCCAAGATCTACCTTCTCACCTTCTCCTCCCCATTGAGAACACAAATAAAACAAAATCCATTACAAACACATAGAGAAAATAAAATACAATTTCCACATTGACCATTACAAAAGAAAAATGCTTTTATATCATTCCAAATTCCAAACTATTTATCTCTCTTTCAGGAGACTAGCACTTTTTTTTTTCATTAATCCTATGAAATTCCCATTAACCATTGTGCTAAAAAGATTTCTATACAATTTTATTCTGTCACATTTATGTACCATAACTTATTTAACCATTCCTCAATTTATGGACATACCCTCAAATTCTTTGCCACTTCAAAAAGAGCAGTAAATATTTTTGTATATCCTTAAATTTTGTTTTGCCCCAGACTAATCCCTCCCTTAACCTGTCCCCCCTTCTAATTTCCCTTTCCCTTCCTAGTGAAATCTATTTCTGTACCCTGCCTTCTTTTGATCAATTCAGAAGAGAATGAGTTTGAAGTGTCAATCTCCACTGCTCCCTCCTCCTTGTTTATTTAAGCATCTACTTGTGTACTCTGATTATATGAAAAAGTTTTCCTTAAACTTCATTTCCATTCCCTTCCTCCTCCAGTGTATTTCTGCTGTTTCTCTTTCCTTAAGTTCAAGACATAACAGAACCACTCCCAAGTCTTGCCTAATTGGACTCCCTCTCTGAACCTTGATGATGATAAAATTCAAAAACAGCATGTATCATTGTTTTAAAGTAAGCATTTTAACCTTGCTCAGTTCTTTAGCATTGCTCATTCCTGTTTATCTTTTAATGTTTGTATAGTACTTCACAGTTTTTCTGCAGATCTGCAGGAATGCTTTGAAGTCCTCCTAACTTCTCTGGGCCTCAGTTTCCTCATCTTTAAAATGGGATTAATAATAGCACTTACCTTACAGCATTCTTGTGGGATCAAATGAGTTAACATTTGTAAAGTATTTTGTAAAATCCCAAACAGTATGTATATGCTAACCATCATCATTATTACTACTATTATTTCTACTGCCCTGTGGGGAGAATTCAGACTTGAACCATACCTAAGCAATCCTGAATGATTTGCCCCACAGGATCTGGAGTTAGGCTATAAAAGAATTAGAGTAAGAAAAGGTCTTATTTCTTTTTTTTTAGAAGTCAAGCTCTCCAAGAAGCAAATCCTAGAGGCATATTATTCCAGAACTGGGGCCCTGGGGCTAGATATTGTTCTATATGATACAGAATATTTATTCATTTATTGGTCATTTATTGAGAATTTGCTGTTTGCAAAGCAATGTTTTGGCAGAGGCAAAAGGAGTAAAACAGTCTTTGTACTCAAGGAGTTTGTATTCTAATAGGAGCAAAAAGTTAAGTACTGAAATACCTAGAATATATGTTACTATATGGCAAGCATACTAAAAAAAAAGGAACAAATTAAAATTCAGTTGGATTTAGAGGAAAGAAAAATCAAATTTATCTTGCTGTTGTACTATAGTTTATCTAGCCCAGAATAAGCTCCTTATTTCTAAACTTACCACCCAGCCTTGATTGACTCCACCCCATAGCCCTCTCTCCCCTTGGTTTGGAAACCTGGAGGTGGGTATCAAACTTCTAATGCATTCCTTTATAGAGTTCAGAAGCAGAACTCTCAGATCACTTCATCTTGCATCTGCTTCCCTATGTGTTTTCAACTCCATGGACCCACTCTGGGTATCCCTGATTACTTACTGTCCCCCCCCAAACCCCTTTCTGACTTCTTTTATGTATTGGCTCCTCCTTTAGATTGTCTTTCTTTTTATTAATTCTATGCCTGGCACATCATAGGCATTTAATAAATTTTTTTTGGATTGTATTCAAATTGAGAGATCAGTGAAGACTATGGAAAAGATGGCATTATCAGATGCACAGGTTGCTGACGTGTAAAGATTAATTGGGTGGGATAGGAAGAAAAGCTAAGATAGGGAGCCAGGAAAGCAAAAACAGTGAAGTGTGGGCATCATTGAAGAGGTAGGAAGAAATGGAACAAGTCCAGAAAGATAGATTGGAATCATATGGAGTATATTGAATATCAAAGCAAGAAACTTGTACTTTAGTTGACAGACAATAGGAGCCCCTCAAAGTTTTTTGACAAGTGAATGACATGATATGGGTTCTGCTTTAGAAACGTAAATGTGTTATGTCAGATGATTAGGACAGAAGGAAGACTGAAGTCAGAGAGCTCTATTAGGTGGTTATTACAACTTAAATAGCTCTCTTGATGGAAATCCTCGGCCTGGAGTGAAGAAGACCTGAGCTCAAGTTTCCCCTTAAATATCTATTGTGTGACCCTAGTCAAGTTACTTAAACTTTTTGCCTTAATCCACTGGAGAAGGAAATGGCAAAACCTACCAATATCTTTGGCAAGAAAACCCCATAGAGAGTATAATTATAAAGTATGGTTGTGACACAGGGTCATGAAGAGTTGGATACAACTAAACAACTCAAAATCAAAAGTAATCATTTACCGTTTTGGAGAAGGAAAGGGCAAAACATACCAATATCTTTGGCAAGAAAACCCCAGATATGGTCATGAAGAGTCAGGACTGAAAACAACTGAACAATGACAACAAAGGTGATCATGGTAGGAAGGGAAAGTCAGCTATATATATGCAACATGAGAGACATTTCTGAAGTAGAGCAGGCATAGCTTGAGGACAGACCAGATATGATAGTGAGGAAGAAAGAAATGAAAGATGACTCAAGTTTCAAACCTGAGTAATTAAGGGAAAGATGATACAGAAAAAGGAAACTCAGGAGGAGAAGCTCACTGGAGGCAAGTAATTCTGAATTCAATTTGAAGCATGTTGAATCTGAAATGCTCTCAGGATCTTTGGTAAAGCTGTCCCATGGGCATCTGGAAATTTGAGATGGAAGCCTAGAAAAAAAAAATCAGGGCTGGAGATACAGATTTAGTCATCCATGGAGAAATTGATAAATTTAAGGTGGGGAGGTTGAAACATTAACTGACTTTAACCTTCTAACTAGCATAAAATTCAAAGTTACCTGCTGAAAATAAAGTGAGGGGAGTGGGATTAGGAGCTTGAGGGAAGTATGAAAACTTTGAAACAGCCATTGTTGACATTGTATAGGGAACTCAATAAGAATTTAGCAGTAAAGATTGAGCTAAAATGAGCTAGCATGACTGCTGAGGACTCAATGAACATATTTTCATGGCTTTTCTAAAAATGCTTGGTATCTAAGAGATATAATATAAGAAAGGAAACAGTAGTTTCAGAAGATGGGAGATTATAAAGACAAAGACATCAGAAGTTCAAAGAATAAGGGCTTGTAGGGCACTGGTGAGAACAGCATTGAAATATCTGAATCTAAAGACTGAGTGGAGACACAAATGAAACCCAATGGGGTTGATAGACTTTGAAAACAGGGAGAGGAAGAAGGTACTACAAGTCCTAATTAGGATAATGAAAAGATTTAGGAGGAGTGACCCAGAGGATAATTGAATGATGCTTACTAGGTATAAGTAGATGATATCAAAAGAACTGAAGTACTTTAGTCCAGTTCTCTGTGGTAGATTTATAGGCATAGAAAGAGACGTGGACAGAAGAACAAGATAAAAAGGTGGGATGGGGGCAGCTGAGTATCTCAGTGGATTGAGAACCCGGAGTAGAGATGGGAGGTCCTAGGTTCAAATCTGGACTCAGGTATGTCCCAGCTGTGTGACCCTGGGCAAGTCACTTAACCCCCATTATCTAGCCCTTACCTTTCTTCTGCCTTAGAACCAATACACAGTATTGCCTCCAAGATGGAAGGTAAGGGTTTTAATAAAAAGAAAAAAAAGGTGGGATAGGACCACTGCCTGCTTAAGTTTCTCCTCTCCTCTCCTCTCCTTTCCTCTCCTCTCCTCTCCTCTCCTCTCCTCTCCTCTCCTCTCCTCTCCTCTCCTCTCCTCTCCTCTCCTCTCCTCTCCTCTCCTCTCCTCTCCTCTCCTCTCCTCTCCAATATGAGTTAGGATACTTTTTCCTTAAAATTATGGAAATGAAGAGAGCTAAGTGCTAGAATATTTATTTTGAATATTCTTTCCACATTATTGCTAACTTAAATTTCATTTTTTAACTGTTGAATGACCTACAAGTTTCATTCTAGAATCCAATCAAAGTGAGTACTGGCCCACCATGATAGAAGACTTGACAGAAAGAATTTCAGTCTACATTGGTGAAGGGAATGCCCAAACGAAAACAATGGTTCTAAATTTAATTTAGTATTCCTGGAAGATATGCAGTTGAAATTGGGAAGAAGCTTTGTAGATAAAGTATGAGACCTTTCTAGAGACTAAGAGACTAATTACACGATGAGTTGCAAAGTTCCCATAGATGGGAAAAAGAAGAGAGTTTCGAGATCTGAATATCAACATCTTATAACTTCTGAGTTCTAGTAGCCCCTGACGGAGCAATGCCCGAGAGACTAGGGAATGTCTTGGAAAGTGATGTTAAGAATATAAGATTATGACTATCACTGACTTTGTGACAAATATTATGACCGCTAAACCATTCTTTTTTTTTTTTTGGTGCGGATGGCTTCACACAGTTGTCAGCATGGTGCAGCACTTTGATCTTCCTTAAAGACACACAGAAAACAGTTTAACAGAGATGCACAGGGAAACCTGCCTGTACTCTAATGTATTCCTGAAGGTCAGTCTGTTCCCCAAAATTTTTACATGATTTACCATTTTTTCCCTCATTTCAAGACAGTTTTGTGAAAGTGGTAGAAATTGGTAACCTAAACCTGGTATTTATCAGTTGCTTGAAGGAAGCCTCAGTCATAAAAGACTGACACATTCCTCAATGCTAATAATGCCCACAGCTACTGCCTCATAATAATAGCTAACACTTATATAGAGCTGTAAAGGTTACAATGTATTTTAAAAATATTATCTTATTTCATCTTCACAACAATCCTGGTAGGTAGGTACTATTATTATTATTTGCATTTTGTAGATGAGATAATTAAAGTTAAGTGACTTGTCCAGAGTCACACAACTAGTAAGTGGTTAAAGCCAGATTTAAAGTCAGTTCGTTCTGGTTCCAGGTCTAGGACTCTATCTGCTATGCCAAATGTCATGGAAAATCTGCCTTGAAATCCTTATTGTGTGAACATATAAGGATGACATTTAGGCATATGTGGATAGCTTAGGCTCTACTGCCCAGTGATATATTCCATATATATTGTATATTCCAAGGATATACAAGTGCTGAGACTGGCAAGGGCTTAGCCTGGGAGCTTGTCAGTGCAATACTATGGCAGAGAAAACACGAAACTTAAGGTTATGCAGAATAATTGTGATATGGGTACTACAAACAGCAACAGGCACAACCAAGTCTTACAGCTGAAATGGAGTGGGGTGGGTGGAGAGTGAAAGGTAAATTTATCTTGTTTTCTCAGTACAAATTTAAATTTTCAATATTTGTGCCACTAAGGCTAATGCTTTGCACTTAACAGGTGAATGTGTTGATAAGTCGTGGAAATGGAGGCAAACTTCATCCAAGGTAAATGCTTTGCAATGGTGTACTTCAACCTTGAGACTAAAACCAATCATAAGGACAGGAGGGACACATGCCTCAATGAGTTCAGTTTCAGTCCCTTAAATTTATAACAAATATCACTCTTGATCCTTGCTCTCCCATTACCAGCCATCCCTTTCATCAAGGAGCAGGCTCATATCCATATTCAGTTCATATTCAGCAAAGATAGATATTGTACTTTTGAAGTTTCTGTTTTGAGAGTTTTATCCTCTAGTTAACTATTATGAAGCATAAAATAACCCATCTTCTATATCTAGGGCAATTTAAAATGACTTCAAAATGTTTTCAATGGTCTGTTCCTTCTCAACCTCCCCCTTTTAAATTAGACTACCAGCCATCATATCTTTAGAAAAAGGAGTACTAATTTTTGAATACTTGAAATGTGTTGAGAATTTAAAATTAGTGTAGCTATAAGATCTTTGGTAAGAACTGTGTTTCTTCATTTCTTCTGCTCTACTTTCATTATCTTCCTTTCTCTTCATTCTACTTTTTCCTTATCTTTCTTCCTTTTCCAGCTCTTTATTCCCTCTTAAAAATATTCTACATCAATTTTTCTTATTCTTAGTCATTGTATCCATTTGAATATCTTCTGTGTGGCCTTATCAGGCCAGCGACTAGAAAACATACCAAAGAAGTTGTAGATGTATTTCTTGCCTTCAAAGAATTTTCAGGACAGTAAGCTCCATAAGCCAATACCTATTCATCCATTGAGTCAGTCGATCATTCTTTAAAAAAAAATTTTTCATTCTCATGCAAACACACTTCCATACTGGTCATTGTTGTAAGAGCACACTCACACATAATCAAAACCCTCAAATAAAACCATAAATACACTGATGTGAAAGATAGTTTGCTTTGATCCACAACCATCTGACTCCAGCAGTTCTTTTTTCTGGAGTTGGATAACTTTCCAAATCATAAGTCTTTCAGGATTGTTCCAAGTTATTCCATTGCTGAGAGTAGCCAAGATTTCACAGTAGATCATCATACAATATTGCTATTACTGTGTACAATGTTTTCCTAGTTCTGCTTATTTCACTCTGCAGCAGTTCCTGTAGATCTTTCTGGCTTTTTCTGAAATTATCTTGCTTGTCATTTCTTACAGCACAGTAGTATTCCATCACCAACATGTAGCAGAATTTGTTCAGCCATTTCCCAATTGATGGACATCTCAGTTTCCAGTTCTTTGCCACCACAAAAAGAGCAGCTATAAATATTTTGGGGGCAAGTAGGTCCTTTCCCCTTTAATATCTTTTTGGTATACAGACCCATTAGTGGTGTTACTGGATCAAAGAGTATGAACAATTTTATGGCTCTTTGATCATAGTTCCAAATTGTCCTCCAGAATGATTGGATCAGTTCACAATTCCACCAACAATGCATTAGTCATCAATCATTAATTCATTAAGTATGCATTAAACATGTACTATAGGATAAACACAGTTCTAGGTAATGGTGACATAAAAATAAAAAAATCTAAATAGTCTCTGCCTTCTAGAACCTATATCCTATGTATGTGAGGAAAGAGAAGAAAACAATGTGTGTGTAAATGAGTAAATAACAAATATGTACAAAATTTCCAGATTGGAGATGGAGGGGAAAGCACTAATTGAGGGAATCTGCGTAGTGGTGATCTTTGAATTGAACCTTAAAAGAAGCTAGAAATTCATCTAGGCAGAGCTGCAACTGTAGATAATGTAGTGCTAAAAATGTTGCCAGAAGTAGAATATTCTTGCAATGGCTTGTACAGAAAAAGGTGAGAGATCATGGGAAATGGGAAATCTTGATCAGAGAGTGGAACTTGAGTGTTCTCTCTTGCCTCATGCCTTAAGCTTCTTGGTGTCACTTACAAAGAGCTTTCTGCTCAAGGGTCCAGATCATATTCTGTGGACCAAATATAAAGAAAATTTTATGATATTCTGTTTTTATTTAACTGGGCTACTTTTTTTTTTTTGCTTTTATCTCTTTCTCTTCTTCCTTCTCTCACCCCCAGACCTTTACATTCCCTGAGTACAGATGAAATCCTTAAATCTGAAGAAAACCCTCCTCTAGTTCAACCAAGGTTACTTGAAATTTAGCCCTGTGTTTTTTGAAAACTCAACCCATACCTATGTAGACACTGGCTTGAATTACAGCCACGCAGCAAAAATTTGGGCCAGGTCATTGAACAATCTCTGAGCCTCTGTGAATCAGCTTCAAGATATGATTTGATCATAATATCTCAAATAAAATTTATGTGAGAAGAGTTTTGATCTCCTTATCAGTGGAAAAATAAGGGCATGTGGGTCTAAATGCTCATAATTTTCTAGTTTCTCAGATTCTTTTCAGATGTAGGATATAAGAATAGATTGCATTATCATACATTATGGCCTAATTCATAATTATATGTAATAAATCAAATACAGTAAGAAAGAGGAAGCTCAATTTAGAGTATCAGATAATCCCCAAGACTTCCAGGTGAGTTTAGATTTTAACTTTAAAAGAGTTCAAAATTCAATAAACCTTTGGAATATAAAGAGATTCACATATATATTAGACTTCCTTAATTTTGTTAATGATATTTACCACTATTTTCCCATTCTCTCAGTTTCCCAGACTTGACACTTATTCTTTTCTCTCAATCCACACATCCAATGGCCAACCCCAAATTTCTCAACTCTTCCCCTCATTTACATTCTCCCTGCTATCATTCTTACCTCTCACATAGACTATTATAATATTGTCTTAAATGTTCTCAATGTGTCTCAAGTTTCACCTCTTGACAATTCATCCTTTACATATTAACTTTTTTTTTAACCCTTACCTTCTGTCTTAAAATGGGGGGGGGGGGATAAGTGACTTGCCCAGGGTCACACAGATAGGAAGTGTCTGAGGCCAGTTTGGAACCCAGGACCTCCCATCTCAAGATCCAGCTTTTAATCCACTGCCCCCTACACATTAACTTGTTGTTAAGAAAGATCTGATCATTCTCTTGCTGATAATTCTTATTCAGAATCCTAAGTGATTCCCTATTATATTATGACTAATAAAATACAGACTTTCCCTTATAGTCAAATACCTTGATAATGGCTTTAAATTATTTGTTTTATGTCCTTTATTATGCTCCAGCTAAATCAGACTATTCATGCTTTCCCAATTTCCTGTAGCCATTTCCCATCTTGATGCATTTTCCTGAACTGTCTCTCATGCCTAGCTTAGATTCCCTCCCCCCATCCCCTTCACTCATTGGATGAGCTTCTTCCTTCCAAGTCCAATTCAGATGCCCTTCTTTCCTGGGCTGCCTTCTTCTTCCCAGTAGGAAATGGCCTTTCCCCTCTTTTTGACTTCAGTTGTGCCTTTAACCCTACTCTTACTTAAAGTATGCTTCTATGTTTACATTACTCATATCCCTTCAGGATTATCAATTCCTTGAAGGCAGAGTCTGTCTTTGTAATGATTGTATTCCCAGCACCCAGAGGAGAGTACTTTGTATAGCACAGGTACTTAATAAATGTTTGTGAAACCACTGAGTTGGGTGAAGAACTTTAACATTAAGTGTTTAGATGATCAAGCAGGTCTCTGAAGGACACTGAGGAATCCACGTTATGGGAACAAAGGATATATAAAGATAACTTGTTTGAAACTTTAAAAATTTGTAACTTAAACATCAGGGGAAAAAAAAGAATATTTCCATATACAAAGGAGAACAGGAAAAAAAAAGCTTATGTAAGGAAACACGAATCTCTATAATGTGAAACTTGCTTTTTAAAAAGTGTTCAATAAAAAAGTATACAATAAATTCAGCATGTTACTTTAAAACCATCTTATTTGTATCTTCCCATACTTTCTTTTTCTTTTGTGCCTTTTGTGTATTTAAAATGCTTCAATGCCCTCTTTTTCTTTTCCTTTTTTTTGTTAACTATACTACTAGCTACCATCTGTCTCCCAAATCCTGCATAGAAAAAAAGGGAAAAAACCCAATCCTATAACAAATAGTTCTTGAGGATAATGACATAATCATAATTCCTCCTTCCTCAAAAAATGAGGAATTTAAAAAATAGCATGATGTTTGAGCTTCAGAATACCATGGTTTGACCTGGAGATAGGCAGTGGTCCTGGCTTCAAATATGACCAGATACTTCTTAGCTGTGTGGCCCTAGGCAAATCGTTTAACCCCAATTGCCTAGCCTTTATCTCTTTTCTGCCTTGGAACTGATACTTAGTATGGATTATAAAGCAGAAGGTAAAGATTAAAAAAAAGATAATGCAATGATGAATAGAAGAGAATTCATTAACACAGAGTTTCTCCTTATCCTGGTTGGTTTATCATGTTGGAAGACATTCTAGATGTCAGGAGCCTTGACATATTCTTCCAACTGGAAACCTTGGTGTGTTTCAGTTTCCTCTCTGGTCAAAAGATGACAGGCATACGTGTTCTACCTTCCATGGGCTGTCATGAAGATCACATTAAATAACATAAAAGTCATTTGGAAAATAATGTGATATATAATGGGAATATATTATTATTAATTTCCCCTGTTCATTGTTGCCACAGTCAGTTTCATGGAAGGGGATGCATGGCCATGGCTTTTGATTGAGTTAGCACAGGATTGGATAATGATGACATCAGAATGAATCTGATGAGCTCATGAAGTCTCTCCTGGCCCTCAGATGGTCCTCTGGAAACAGGAGCCTCTTCTCACTACCAGAAATGGTTTCAACACCTTAGGGAAAAAAAAAATAAGTGGCGTGGGAGCCACCCTTGTAAATGTGTGCCAGTTCCTGCTCTACTTGTTTGGTGGAGAAATAAGAGCTGAGACTTCCAATGATGTCAGTTCTTACCCCTTTCATGAGTCCAGAACTGGGGCTGTTGTTTTGTGTGATTCTTCTCTCTCTCTGCGCCCCCCACCCCCATTTAAATGACATTACTCACTTGGAATGCCCCAGTGGAAAAATACTGGCAACATAAAGGTTAATAGAAACACTGACACAATCCTAATTGCAGCAGCACAAGCATATTTCTATAATTATAGTTAACACTTATCTCCATTTCTCATACCCAGTTCAACCATTGAGGGCTGCCTCAAGCTGAAGATGAAACGTGGGCCTCTGGGAGTGATTTGAATGAGCTGGACCTGATAGAGTTATCAGGCTCCCACAGAAATGATGCCTGACATTTCTGGACATTGTTATAATCAGTATTTAAGCAACTCACCTGGACTCCGGTGGGGACCACTGTGCCAAAAAGAATTCTTCTGAGATCCGTAGCAGTCTGTGCACATATCTGTGTGGCTGCCTGGGAGAGATGGAGCCAAAGGGGACAGAGGTACCAGTCTAAACTGGTTTCTGCAGCTTGACAGTCCTGTGGGCCATAGAAGTTTCCCATTAGGTAATTATTTACCATCATTTGAATATATGTTTATTTTCAGACTTAGGCAGGAATTGGAATCTTGCCCAATTCACCTATGACAACGGAGTGTAGCTGTTAAAGCCCAACAAGCTGATTCACGTTGACTATAATTGGCCATGCTTCATAGCAATGACTTTTAGGAGGGTGGGGAATGTTCATTTTGCAACTCCAAGGTCTGAAGATAGCTCATTTAAGGATGACCTGTCATTGGGATCTTCCAAGGAGACTCTCAGGATCCCATTTTCATCACTGTTAATTTTAGCCTTGTACAAAAACTGGACATGTCTGGGATGCAAATTGCATAATATCTGCTCCTTCAGTGGATGTGACTGATTAGACTGACATTTTCTAATCTCAATTTTCATAGATTTCCTGAATTTTAGGCTACTGTGGGTCATCTGAGAGTAGTAAGAAACCTTTGAAGTCATCTAACTCTGTGTTCTCCTGTTGTAGATGAAGAAACTAAGCCTGAGGAGGTTAAGTGACTTATGATATCACAGATAGTAAGTATAAAAGCGTGAGCATAGGTCCTTTGATTCCCAAACCAGTCCTCCTCTCCCTCCACCCCCCCCCCCCAACTCTCTACTGCTTCTAATGGATAACTGAAGAAGAAAAACAACTTCTTAATGCAAATGTGTTGTTTGGCTGAATTTCCCCCAGCCAAACTTTCTTTCCTTTTCCCCAACCCCCATTCTTCTGCAGAATGACTAACAAAAGATTCAACTACCTCTATCCAGCTTAAGCAGAATACACAAAACCCAACCAGTACACAGACTTAATTACTTGTAGACTCCACAAATGCTGCCCCCAACACACCGCTAAGGACTGTCCGTACCCACTTTGGGATAAAGTACAGCAGTCCATTCAAATGGCATAGAATATTGCTAATTGGCTATGAAGACTGAAAAATGCTCTTTAAGCCCAATTCTGTGGTATACTGCTGATGCAAACAAGGCTAAATTTCTTTTCTTTGAAGTTTAGCATTTACTTTATTTGATCAAACCTGCTGATGGATAATGTCATCCCTCAGTTCTCCAAGAAGCCCAAGTTGGACAATTCCACAAACTAGCACAGGACAGGGTAACATATTTGTATTGCAGTGTATACCAGTGGAGGTGATATATAAATGATAATGCAGAGCTATAAAGTATGAAGAACTTGGGGTTAAGTATAAATGGAATTTAGAATTTTATATTTATAGGAATAATTTTATAGACAATACACTTTTAGAGACATTTTTCTTAGAGATATGTAATTAGTCTAAAGCTTGATAAAGAACCAAGACCTTTAATGAGTATCCACTCTAGCTTCCATTCATTAAAAAAAAAAATAAATACAGGTATCCCTTCCACATTGCTGGGATTAGGAGCATGGTACCCCCATAATCTGGAAAATCTGAGTAAAAATTTTTGGCCCTCCCTGCCAGTGAAGAAGTCTGATTTCTATTCTTTTTCTTTTATCAGTTGTTCACAGTAATTTATTGTAAAATTTGAGTTAAGTATTTGATCATAGGCTATATATATATGTCAACGTTAAGATAGCTCTACATTTCTAGCCTTGTATGTTGTCTGCTGGCATTTGAATTCTTTTCATAAACTCTAACTTTTAATCATCTTAATTTTCAAAAAGAAATTATATATATATTTATAGTTTTAAAAGATAAAAGATAAAATATATTGATACATATATTTTATGCATTTCTGAGTAAACTTTTTCTGTGTTGTCTGTGGTTTCTGCAAAACTCTCAAAAAATTATCTTTAATTTTTTATACTGACCCATGATATATCCAAACCCCAATGGGGAAAATCATGATGTGGAAAGGATAATTCTATTATCCTGATTCTCTCTCTCTCTCTCTCTCTCTCTCTCTCTCTTCTCCCTCTGAGTGTGTGTGTGTGTGTGTATCTGTCTGCCTTATTCTTGTCTGCAAATATTCTTTAAATCAAACTGGATGTGAGACTCATAGTCTGGAAGTTAGGCAAGAAGATAGCCCTAATCAATCAATAAAATGTATTAAATGCTCAATCTGTGTGATCCTTTTTCTAAATAGCTGATGGATTCAAACAAATAGGACATATTAGAAAGTATTTTCCTTTATACTATGTATAATCAAGTTGTGGGGGGAAAAAAAACAAGAAAAAAACATTTAATGGAGTTTCTGAGCTATTAAATTTCACTGATTTGAAGAGAAAGAGGAGAGGGAAGGGGAGGGAGAAGAAAAGAAAAGGAGAGGAAACATGGAATTAATGATTTTGTAAGTGATAATGTATTGCTTTGGTATAATATTAATTCCTTTCATAGCCCATGCAGATAATTCATTTATGTATTTTTCTTTTTATCTCAAGGGATTTCTAAAACATGGCTCAACAGGAACACATTCTCTACCTACTTTGGTCCTTGGAGAAAGTGGACTTGAACTTAAAGTGGTTGCTCCTGGCATTCTTCTGCTCAAATTGACTTCTAGGTGTGGCAAAAATAAAGGATGAGTTGCCCAATTAGGCAACAGAGGGAACAAAGCTCTGGGTCTGGAGTCAGTAACATCAGGAGTTCAAATCTGGCTTCAGACACTTAGCTGTGTGACTCAAGTTAATTCACTTAATTTTTGTTTGCCTCAAGCTTTTCTTTATTGTAAAATGGGGATAATAATAGGACCTGCCTCCCAGGGTAATGTGAGGATAAACTGAGATAATATTTGTAAAGAGCTTAGCCTAGTACCTGGCATGTGACATGTTATTTACTATGACTAGATTATCTCTTGTGGAGCACAGTTTCTTGGCTTCTCCACTGATCCACTGCTGTGCAGATTCAAGTTGGTCACTCTTTAGACTTTGGGTCACTAGGCTCTGTTGCTATGGCTATGGCAGGTTCTACTGTTACAGCTATGTGAATCTTCAATGGAGAGGGCAGGTAGGTGTCTCAGTGGATAGAGATCCAAAACTAGAGAAAGGTAGTCAAATTTGGCCTCAGATATATCCTAGGTATGTGACTCTGGGCAACTCACTTAACCCCCACACTTCTGCCTTGGAACCAATACTTGGTATCAATATTTTAAGTCAGAAGATATGTAAAAACATTTTTTTAATTAAAATAATTTCTATGAACTCTTCAAATCTGGTCTCAGATACTCCCTAGTTATGTGACCTTGGGCAAGTCCCTTAACCCCAGCTGTCTAGCTAACCTTTGCTGACAGAAGATAAGGATCACTTTTTTAAAAATGGGGTCGATAAGTAGCTCAGTTGATAGAGAGCCAGGTGTGGAGACAAGAGGTTCTGGATTCAAATCTGCCCACTGTAAAAATGGAGAATTGAACTCTGGACTCTAACACCACAAATACTCTTCCTAGTTGTGAGATCCTAGGCAAGTCACCTAGTCAATTGCCTAGCCCTTCCTGATCTTCTGCCTTAAAACTGATACTTGGTACCAATTCTAAGAGAGAAGTTAAGAATTAAAAAAAAAAATTCTTCTATGGACTCCTGATACTCAACCTCTGGTGGCTTTTCTAACCTTTCAAAACTCAGAAGGTCACTCTGTTTCAGATAACCATTTACCAAGGATCTGAGAAGACTAAAGAACAGAGACAGAAACAATAGGAGTGCCGGGTATTAGAGGTTCCTTGGTGATCTGGGTGGGGAGATGAGGCAACCCATGGCAAGCAGTAGCCTGCTGTGGCTTCCACAACTGCCACTCTCTCTCCACCTGAAGGCTTGCAAGATTACATTCCTGCCCAACCATCAACAAAGCATATGCTTTTAATTTGTTTTTCCTCCTCCCACTCATGAGAACCTGATTTTTACTCCTGTTCATACTTTTTTGCCTGATTCACAGGTGACGAAAGAAGTACATGGTAAAAAATGATTTTTTATATGGTGCTCAGGGGCTTTCAAGTGCCTCACATATATTATGTCATCTTTTACTCATATCTACTCTCTGAAGATAGGTGCTATTATTATCCTCATTTTACAGGTGAGAAAGATTAAGTACTTACCCAAGGTCACTCAACTAATATATATATACCCAAAGAGATAAAGCTCTGGTCTTTCCCATTCTGAATCTAGCACATAATCCACTCTATCATGCTTTGACTTTTCAAGATAACCAGCTAAGCCAGGAGAAGTGGCCTTCCCAGAAAAAGTAGAAGCCTAACTGGCTCATGCATGCACTGTACTCAATACCCTGGCTTTATAAACATTTGGTACTGACTACCAGTGGATATAAAGACTGCTTCCACAATAGTGATGTAGCAGCAAGTGGCAAGTAGGATATATGATCCATTGCTTTCATTCAGGAGAAATTAAAAAGCATTTATTAATTCAATTAATTAAAATGAATAAACATTAAGCATCTACTATGTGTAAAGAATGTTAAAAGGCAAATTTTTTTAAATGGTCCCTTTCTTTAAGGAGTTTAACCCCTATTGAGTACCTAGAAGAGCAGTCGCAAAAGAGGCAGAAGGACTCTAAAGATTAGGAGAATCTGGAAAGACTTTTTTATTTTTGTGGAGGGGAGGGGGTTGAAGGAAGCAAGGAGGAGGTCTATTAGAAAGGAGGAGACAGTTGGAGGAAGTTGGCCAACTGTCAAAAGCAGCAGAGGGGCCAAAGAGTGGGAAAACAACAACAACAACAAACAACAAACCCATAGATTTAAAAGGCATCTTAGGGGCTACCTATTCCAGCTCCAACATTTTCCAAATAAGTTAACAGAGGCCTAGGGAGGTGAAGTGATTTGCTCAGAATCACACAGGTCATAAGTATTAGGTGGAGGAATTAGATAAAAGCAGCTTTAACTCCAGAGGTAAGTCTTTGTTTACTGTGTCTTAATAATTGAATCTGGCAATTAAGAGGTCAGTAGGGTCTGGTCAGAAACATTTTTGTAAGGCAGTGGGGGTTGAAGGTCAAATGCAAGGAAGGAAGGCAATGAATAGTGAGAAAGCCAAGGAATCATACATACATAGACATCAGTTGCATATTCATGGTTCAAATGAAGTGAATGGTTGTAGGAATTACACTGGAAATGCATTTACCTAATACAAGTTCTACTATGACAGAAGAGATGTCATCATGTGTGTTTTGGCAAGATTTTTACTCTAATAGTAGAATTTATATGAAGTTGTTCCGTCCATCTTATAGAATGTTACATGCTATTTTCTAGCATATATCACAAAATCTTATTTCAGGGTGTTGGGGCATTGCTTTCACCATATATCAGAAATAAAAATACTACTGCTTATTAATCTAGGGATGCAAAGTGGTGATAGAAGTTTTTCAGAGGTAGATATACAGCAGAAATATACAATTATCCCCAAAAGGAAAAAAAAAAGCAATTCCCCAAACTCTAGTCCTTTCTCTCTCTAAAAGCATCATCTCTAATATTTGTTTTGCATCCCAGTGGGGGTGGTGTTGGTTAAATTTCAGTGATTCTTGCATAGATTAGACTAAAAATAGTCACAGTCACACTTCACTACCACACTTTAGTTGCTTCTTTTTTAGTTTTGGGGATTCCTTTATAACAGGTTTTTAGTTTCTTAAAGTTTTCCCTTAAATAAAAGTGATCATCTTTTCCATCATGGCATTTGTCTTGTAAATGCTTTTATTCCTTTTATAGGCTCAGAGGACCAGAGCAATGGATAGAGATGTGGGGTCTAGAATCAGAAAGACTCATCTTTCTGAGTTCAAATCTGGCCTCAGAGACTTTTTAGTTGTGTGTCCCTGGGCAAGAGTCACTTAATCCCGTTTGCCTCAGTTTCTTCATCTGTAAATGAGCTAGAGAAAGAAATGGCAAATTACTCCGCTATCTCTGCTGAGAAAACCCCAAAGGGAGTCACAAAGATCAATAACAAAGACTAGAGCTGGAAAGGACCTCAGAGGCTATATTTAGTTCAGTCCTGTTGTTTTGCCAAGGAGGAAACCAAAGCCCAGAGAGCTTGTGATTTACCCAAGACCATAGAGTTTATAAGCATCAGAAATGAGATTTTGAACCCAGGCCCTGATTCCAGGGTGCCTCTTTTTTCCACTGTATAACCTAGATAATTTTAACCTAGATAATTTCCCTTCTGTGTTGATTTTGTTTATATCTTCATACTTCTTTTGCCTAACAAGAATCAGTCATACTTCTCTAAATAGGAAGACTTTTTAAAAAGCATTCCTCCTTACCAACAATCATGTGAAGAAAGCAGTATAGATATTATTGCAATTTTTTTTACAGATGAGGAAACTGTGGTTGTCAGGCAAGGTTAAGTTATTTGATCAAGTTCATTTAAATAGTATGTAGTAGATCTCATGTTGCACTCAGGACTCTTTCAGATTCAATGCCACTACAATATAATCTATTCCATTCCATTCCATTCCATTCCATTTATAGGTAGGAATAGAAAACATAGCACACAAGGGAGGTATTTGTTAGTATTCTTCAAGACAGCTAGAGTCCAAAATGAAACATTTTTTTCCCTTAAAAATTCATGGATTTTATCCACATCCAGAGAACTATGCGGAGTAAAATCACAGAAGAAAAACATAGGATGTGGTTCAATGGGGATACGTTGGGGATGCTGACCTTAAATGATCACTCTATTGCAAATATCAATAATATGGAAATAGGTCTTGAACAATGATACATGTAAAACCCAGTGGAATTGCTTGTCGGCTGGGGGGGGGGCAGGGGAGGGAGAGAACATGAATCATACAACCATGGAAAAATATTCCAAATTAATTAAATAAAATATTTTTTTGAAAAATTTAGGGATTTAGTAAGATTCATTTTAATAGAATAAGGATTTATTAACCATTTATTGTTTACCAGGCTCTGTGCTGGTCATTAAAGATAGAAAAACAAAAGACAAAAGTATACAATCTCCAGAGACAAGGGAGGGTATCAATAGCTCTATAGATAAGTGAAATAAATAAATAAATAAATATGAACCAGTCATCCATAAAGAACTTTTATTCTGTTAGAGGAAGACAACACATTAATCAGTCAACTAAGCATTGTCAATGTGGAAATCTAGAGACCCCCAGTTTATTTAGTTTGAGGGTAGAAACCCCAGGTTTTGACCTTGACACAGGAGAGTTTCCCCCTAAGGGAAGGTCCCACTTTGCCAGACAATAGACATCCACAGCTGTAGCAAAGCATCAGTCTTGCAAGTTGAAGGTCCTGAGTTCTATCCTCTGGGAAAGGCTTCTGGAGACAAAAGAGCTACTTGACTTTGGATGGGGTCTACCTCCCACCTGAAGTGGATTGTCTATTGTCTGGTGAAAGGGGACCTTCCCTCAAGGGGAAACCTCTCCTGTGACAAGGTCAAAACCTGGGATTTCTACCCTCAAACTAAATGAACTGGGGATCTCTAGATTTCCATGTTGACAGCATTTATTAATTGTTGTTTACATCTAATGTCAATGGAAATTAGTTTAATTGTGCAAACACAGGAAAAACTCCCCCAATTCTACTCACAAGGAAAATCAAGTTGCTACAGTCTCCTGAGATTTCCACATGGTATATTTTCAGGGGAAAGTGGTTGGTTTTTATCATGAAGAAAGTTACATATACTAAAAAAGAAAACAGAAGAGAAAGAACATTATTTTGGGAGAAAGGACTCAGGAATACCAAGGACAACCACGGTTAAATATAACTTTAATTTCTTTCTCAATTATATATGAGTATGGGGGTGGGGTGGGGGGGCTAGGGGGAAGGAAAGAGCCATAAAAAGGAAGAGTAACCAGGGAAAAGTTTTGTGATTTGTGAAATGTCTCAATGGGAATTTTATTCTAAAGAGGTCCCAGAAAGTTATAGGCACATAAATATATAAGCAATTTGAGGAGAGAAGTTCAAGCTTCCTTAAAATTGGGCATTTAAGGACATCTTAAGAGCCCTAGTATGGTTACAGTCTTTGCTATTAGAAAAAAATAATGATTCCAAAGACAGGTAGTTGGAAAGAAGAGAAGAATATATGTGGACTAGCTCATTACTGAATAATTTAGACTTGGATGAGGTGAACAAATAAAATTCAAGGAAATGAATTCTTATTTTGTATTTTGTGAGCGATAATTGTCTTCTTTTAAAAAATATTGGGATTGTTTTGGCTAAATGGGAAAGAACCTTATCTAAAGGCAGATCAGTAAAAAACCTCTAGGGCCCTTATGAATCATTGGTTCGGCTTAGTTATTTATGAAATTAAAGGGTTTGATCCTTTTTTTAAAACATAAACTTATTAGCAAATGTAAGGATTTCTTCTTCTAGGGCCAGACATCCAGAGGTAAGATTATTAGGGAAGTGTGTTTTTGATAAAATTATGCCATTTAAATTTCTTTATTTACTTTTGCCCACAGACCTATTTAAGAGTATAGCATTATCTGAGCATGTAAGATAATACTTGGATAGAATGTTAGTGTAAATTGAGATGGGAGGGTATGGTGGATAGGAATAAAGGGTCAAGGATACTGCTGATGAGGGGACAGCTAGGTGATTCAGTGGATTGAAAGATGAGCCTAGAGCTGGGATGTCCTGGGTTCAAATTTGACCTCAGATATTTCCTAGCTGTGTGACCCTAGGCAATTCACTTATTCACCAATTGCCTAGCCCTTCCTTCTCTTATGCCTTGGGACTGATACAGAGGATTGATTCTAACACAAAATGTACTGCTGATGGAACCTATACCTACTTCATTGTGAGTCCTGGATGGTTGGCCATTCAATGTTTGGAGAAATAAGAATACTTTTGGCAGAATTTTAAAGAACCTTGAAAGGAGTGAAGGAACAGGATTTAAATTTCCCTGGCTTTAAATTCCTGTTATACTGTTTAAAATTTTTTTAAATAAAATCAATTTTTTATGAAAAAGTCTATTTTCTCTTCCCATTTCTACCCTCTCCAACTGAAAAATAAAGATAAGACTTTTAACAAATATGAATAATCAAAATGAGTTCTCACATTGATCTCATCTAAAAAATATGTCTCATTCTGCATCTTTAGTTCATCACCTCTCTTCAAGGAAGTGGGTAGCATGATTCATCATCTTTAACCAGATTCTTTCCCATAGACTAGATCTGGCCAGGCTCAGAAGTAAATGATCATTGCTCTTTCCAAGAGGTCACATCTTTTCAAAGTACCCAAGAAAATGGGTTCCTTCTTAGCTGTGAGTCTGATTCATGAATTTCTAAAGACATTTACTCTGAAGTAGTTAAAGCAATTGCTTTGCTTTTAGCATCTGAGCTAGTGAGCTGGTAATAGCAGAAGAAAAAGAAAGAAAAGTATTTTAACTCTCAGTTTTTATATTCTTTTGAAAAGTAGAAATAGTCCTAGCTATTCCTTGAACAAAATATACCATCTCTCAACTTCCAGCATTTTCACTGTCTGTCCCCCCAGGAACAGTTTCTCCTCTCACCTGCCCTCTTAGTTTCTTGCCTGGTTTCCATCAAGTTTGAGCTAAAATTCCACCTTATCCATGAAACTCTTCTTGATCCCCTTTAATTTTAATGCCTTCCCACTGTTGATTATTTCTCATTTGTCCTTGTTATAGCTTGTTTGTACATAGTTGTTCTATTGCTTCTCTTTTATACTGTGAGATCCTTAAGAGCAGGGACTGTTGATTGCTTCTTTTTTTTTTTAAACTAGCACTTAGCACAGTGCCAGGCACATAGAACTCACTTAATAAATGTTAGTTACCTATCTATAGTTCCTTTTCTTCTATTACCAGATAATTAAGAACTGATTATTGGCCTGGAAGAGGAGGTGGTAAGGTTGACTTGTTCTTTGTGGCCCAGTGGAGTAAAGATACTACAATGTTTTTGCCATTTTCTTCAACACTTTTAGGCAGGGGTTAAGTGACTTACTCAGAGTCACATAGCTAAAAAGTGTCTGAGATCAAATTTGAACTCTGGTCTTTCTGACTCCAGGCTCAGTGCTTTAGCCTTGTACCATCTGCCTGCCCCTCATTGAGGCAAGGAATTGTAGATGTAGATCTAGAAGGGATCTCTTGAGTCCCTCTAGTCTAATCTCCTCATTATATAGGTGAGGAAATGGAGGTCCTCTGACTCCAAGGTCAGCAGTTTCATTGCACCATTTCTACTTGTCAACCTTCCAGGGATCTAGGGTATTGGAAAGGATAATGATTCTAGTCTTTCTGATTATTCTGGAAATGTTCGTATAAGGAAACGTTCCCCTGTCCATGTTGCTTTGACATTTATGGCAGAACATCTTGTTTTTGCAAACTGCCTAATATGAGTTGGAATAGGGATAAAGAAAGCTTCATGCAATTTTGCCTTAGGATATAGACTTTGAAACTGAACATTTGCAATCATTTTCCTTTATCCCTTAAGACTGTATTACTGTTCCACCAAGTCTTGGCTATTCTGCTGTAATGAAACTGGGGCAGTACAGTGAGGTAGGGGTGAGTGAGGCCATTTAGTATTTGGTCAAACAACATGGGCACATTAATAGGAAACATGATTCCAGGATACACGCTAACAGTCACAACTATTTTGATTTCTCAATCTTTTGAACACTTTGTTTAGTCCTTCCTTTTTTCTTTCCAGAATGTGATATGCCAAATTATGATTGACCTAAAATGATATAGTTCTCATTTCCAAAACATAGCCTTTAACAGTACTCAGAACTGGCCATGAAAATAAGCATATGTCCAAATTGCCAAAATTTAGGAATGTGATTTAATAAAAAAATTAAAGACAGAGTCGAAGACCTGGCTAGTCTTCAGTCTTGACTTTGACACTTACTGGCTATGTATGTTTCAGTTTCTTAAAAGTCAGATGGAGTCAATAATACCTATGTTTACCTGCCTCTCAAGAAGATGAAGAAGGAACATAGATTTAAGAACATCTTGGTCTTACTCTCTCATTTTGTTTTTTGGGTAAGATTTTTGAGCACTATTTCTCACTATCTGTACCCGCTGATGTGTCCTCTAGATCTGTATGGCTTTACTACCCACCCTGATAGTATGAAGACCCTGCGAACCTTTTCATCTGTCCTTCAGCTTCAATGTCCTCTATGTGTTGACTCCCCCAACTAGAATGAGAGCACAAAGTGTCTTGAACTAACACTTAAAGTACTAGCAATACAATGACCCAGGACAATTCTGAGGGACACATGAGAAAGAACACTATCCACATTCACCAGAAGAACCGTGGGAGTAGAAACACAGAAGAAAAACAACTGATTGACCACATGGGTTGAGGGGATATGATTGGGGATGGAGACTCTAAACAATCACTCTAATGCAAATATCAATAATATGGAAATGTGTCTTGATCATGGACACATGCAAAACCCAGTGGAATTGTGTGTTGGCTATGGGAGAGGGCTGGGGATTAGAGAGGGCAGGGAAAGAACATAAATCTTGTAACCATGGAAAAATATTCTAAATTAACTAATTAAATAAAATTTCTCCAAAATGAAAATAAAATTCAACATACGTTTATCCTTTCAAAAATTTTAACTCATTAATAAAATAAATATAATGTTAACTGTTATTATGTGAGGGATATTTATAAGTCAATTAACTTTTCTGGGCCTTAGTTTCTTTATTTATAAAATAAAGGTTTTGTATTCTAAGACCTCTAAGATGACTTCGGACTCTAAATCTATGATCTAGAAAGTCAGAAGTACTTGAGGATTGTATTTCTGACAATGTTTTAGTAGACAGCAAAGAAGATGGCTTTGTTGTCTACATGGGAGAGATTGCCATCCTGGTGTTTAAACTAGAATAGTTTTTTGTTGTTGTTGTTGTTTTTGCATTTTGGTAACAGCTTACTGGTAGTTAGGTGACTTAGTGGATAGAGTGCCAGACTTGGAGTCAGGAAGCTCCTCTTCCTGAATTCGAATTTAGCTTCAGACATTTACAAGGTGGATAATCCTATTTTCCTCAGTTTTCTTTTTACCTGTAAAATAATCTGGAAAAGGAAATAGTAAACCAATCTAATATTTTTCCCAAGAAAACCTCAAATGAGGTCACAAAGAGCCAGACACAATTGAAAAAAATGACAATAACAATCTAACTTCTTTCACAGTTTGCTTTGATAAAGGGACTTGTATTTGTTCTAAGGCACTTTTCATAAATTAACATCTGTATGTCTTTACTCTTACAAGCCAAATGTTCTTGGCTTACAGCTAATTTGGGAATGAATGAATAAAAAGCCCATTTATTAAGGATTTTCTATGTGCTAAATAAACTGTGCTAAATTCTGGGCATAGAAATAAAAGCACACACAAAAAAAATTCCCCCCAAAACATAGTCTCCGCCCTCTAAGAGTTTACAATTATAATAGAAGAGACAGTATATCTAAAAGAGTATAGGAGCTGAGACACTTGTATCCAGAAAGTTACCAGAATGGTAAATGTGACCCTACAGAGACTGATGATACACCTCCATTCAGGAACTGTGCCAGCGATGGTTTGAGCTTGGTTCCAAATCTAGGAGTGAAGGTGGTGAGTGAAGGGAAAGGGGAAGAAAGGATAAATAGCAAACTTGAAATTGTCAAGTCTATGGAGATGGCTGGGGAATGGAGAGTGATCTGAAACTCTGGGACGAGCACTTCTTATTTCCCCTCCCCTCCTTAAACACAGGTTTATGTTGGTCTTTTGTGAGATTTCTCCCCACCCCCCCAAGGTCCTGTATGTTCATTGAAATCTTTTTTCAAATGTGTAAAAATACATTGGGGAAAGACACACAATGCTATTATCCTTGAATCTTGCTAGTCCCTCAGATGATCTTGGACTTCAGTTTACCTAGAAATGTCCCAGTGCAGAGGGCAGAAAGAGCATCCACCCAACATTCTCTCCTTTGGGGAACATATCCCCAAGAAACAAAAGCTCAGCAGGCTTGGTGTCTTGGCTCTGATGGCCTACATCTCTTTTGGCTGGATCATTACCCTCCCTGCTGGACTCCAAGCATTTTCTCTCTTTTCAGGCAAGCCTCCATTCTTTAGGGTTTCCCCATAAACACCCTGGAGCAAAACATTAAAAAAGAAAACCCCCTGCCATTTCAAAATGACAGACAGTCTTGATTGATCAAATATCTAGCTAATCTAATCACAGATACCCTGATGACATTTGAAGAAAGGAACTGTTTTTGCAAACTGAATTCCTAAGTGAAACCCCCATACCTCCACAATATTGAGATCAATAAACATTCATTATTGTTCCTATCTCAAACCTCTGAATAATTCACTTCTTAATTTTTAAAGGCCCAATGCAAAAGATTGATCTTAATAAGTTGATATTTTTAAAAGCTAGTAAAACAATATATAATTTATACATACACAAGTTTTTGGTCCAGTGCCTAAGGCAATATTCTTGCTATTGCAATTAAGTGTGTGAAAAATGTTCATCTTTTAAATTGCTAGTCATCTTTGTAGGTATAGGTGAAAAATACTTATGGCAAAGTATAATTTAGCTTTACACTATTCATTTGTTGACTTATTTGAACATTCATGTTTTTGCTGTGAAATAGACAGTGTATCATCTTAACCTTTTTTATACATACTAAATCTATGTCAACCTCTTAATAAAGACAGTCTCATATTTCATAAGGAGAGAAATTAAATATGTAATTTCATTGGTCTAGGTAAGTTTGTGGCTGGCTCCTTCTCAGTGATTTTTGGATTTAAGATTTGCCAAAGGAGAAAGGATTAATGACTTACCTAGGGTCACATAATCACTGTGGTCCTGAGACTGATTTGGATCCAGGTCTTGGTGGATCTGAAGCCAGTTCTCATTCCACCATCTACCTTAATAAATAATTTGGTTTTGAAAAGAATGGTTCTGGGAGTCAGAATCCACAAGTATTATGTGGCTTATCATCAGACTTTTGTTGTTTGTTCTTCTTTTCAAAGAGGACAGTGACATCACAGGGTGATGTCTTGAGTTGCTTGTGAATTTGATTGGCTGTGTTGCACAAAGTCATCAGCTCTCTCTTCCAGTCATTGAAGTCCAGTGGCAAAAGAAAGGAGTCTAGTTGACCTGCAATGGCCATGGATGCAGGGGTGATCTTGGCATCTCTGATGTCTGATCATTCATGGCCATGGGAACAAGGTTGTTTTCATCTGCCCGTTCCACTAGGGGAAGTCCTCTTATGCTTGAGATGGACATTCCCTTAACTCATTGACTGGTCTGTCACTTATCCTCAATCACCTAGTTTAGACTCTCTCATTTTATTGAGTGTAGCAGCTGATCATGCTACCACTTGGAGCCACAGGAGAGAGTTGGGTAAAAGGTGGGCACCAAAAGGGTATGAGTAGCCCTGAAAAGGTTGTGCAAAGGGGTGAATGGGGAGTTCAGGGAGGACTAGCTCCTCTGGTGTGAGGGCTAGCATCAGACTAGCCGGCTGTCAGAAAGAGCAGCATTACCTGTGGCAGCCAAGCTTGATATTTCCAAGAACACTAAGTTTTATTACTGAGGTTGAGCTAACATCAATGAGGTATCATTTGGATAGTCTGCAAATCAGTAGCAGAACATAGTCTCGTTCCAAACAAATAGAAAATGACTCAGGAGTTCACCCTTCCCATGCTTCTGGAACCCTGATTTCTCTTGGTGTGGGGGAATGAAGGACTATATTAGAGACATATACAAGTAGCCTTAATTCAGACAATCGAAGCTCTGGACGGCAATGGTCGTTAGATGCTGTGCAGAGGTACACGAAGGGGCTCGAGTCTCTTCCAAATGTAATAGTCTCAGTTAAGGGGCCATTATGGATTTTTGAATATACCAGTCATAAATAGGTTTCATGAGCTCAACATAAGGGTTAAGTTCAATTCCTGCTCTTATGTCATTCATCAGATGATCTAGTTCTGTTTACATGCGCTCTCTCCTGTCTCCAGGTGAAATATCTCTGGGAAAGTTGTCTTCTTTAGGCAGCTAGATGGTGCAGCGTTTCATCCTGAACTTGTAGTCAGAAAGATCTTCATTCAGCTTCAACCTCAGATATTTCTTAGCTGTATGATCTTATGCAAGCCACTTCACCTTCTGTATGCCTCAGTTTCCACAACTGTAAAATAAAGATAAAAGTACCTACCTCTGAAAGCTGTTGAGAGAATCTAATTAAATAATATATGTAAAGTACTTATCAGAGTGCCTAACATAAGGTAGACACTTGACAAATGCTGATGTCCTTCCCTTCCCTTCTTTTGGAAAATGCTGAAGTTCATATGAAGAAAACTGAAATCTAACTACCATTGGTTAATTACCCAAAAATCCATTTAAAACTCATGGAAGGGGGCAGCTGGATGGCACAGTGGATTGAGAGCCAGGTCTAGAGACAGGAGGTCCTGGGTTCAAATTTGACCTTAGGTACTTCCTAGCTGTGTGACCCTGGGCAAGTCACTTAAACCCTATTGCCTAGCTCTTACTACTCTTCTGCCTTGGAGCTAATACACAGTATTGACTCCAAGATGGAAGGTAAGGGTTAAAAAAAAAAAGGAAGAGTCAGACTTTCCTTGAAAGCTGTACAGTAGGATCTCATTTTATGTGAACTTGACATTATTGCTAAAAAATAATAAGAAAAGCATATAAAATAAAAATTTTAAATTATGTACTAAATCCATAGCATTTTCCTAATAGGTATAAAGTCACTCTGAAAGTATTAATGTGAGTCAGTACATTGTTTTTCACTAAACATTAACTCCTTCATCAGTCTTTGCTCAATTCTGCCTTTAACAAGTCCTGCTAGCTTCAGAGAGATACTTCTCTTTGTTTCATTACCACTATTTAGTTAATAATGGCTTCAAAATACAAAAGTAGTGATGCTTGTAGCTCTGAGAAGCCTAAAAAAAGTCATAATATGCCTAGGTATGTTCACATATGAAATAGTTCTTGGGGACAGCTGGGTAGCTCAGTAGATTGAGAGCCAGGTCTTAGAGAAGAAATTCTAGATTCAAATCTGGCCTCAGGCACTTCCTAACTGTGTGACCCTGGGCAAGTCACTTAGCCCCTATTGCCCAGCCCTTACCAGTCTACTACCTTAGAACCAATACATAGTATTAATTCTAAGGTGGAAAGGAAGGGTTGTGAAAAAAAAATAATGGGGTTTATTATTATGCTTGATTTTCAACTTATATGAAGTATCTTGCAATGTATTGGTCATGAAAAAGGAGATCTTACTGTACTAAGTTCACTTTCTATTGGTTCACTGAATTCATCCAATAAAATATAACTATTACAATTAGTCTAGTACAATAAATCTAGTACAACTCCAATAGTAGATGGGATGATAAGAATGATGATTATCTCATCCTGCTCCTAAATGATTTTGAACTTTCCTTACAGTTCTGCATATTTATTTGTTGTTGTAGTTCCATTATGTTGACTCTTCATGACCACATTTGGGATTTTTTGGCAGATATACTGGAATGGTTTGCTATTTCCCTCATTTTACAGATTAGGAAATCGAGGCAAACAGGGTACTTGCCCTGGGTCACACAGCTAGGAAGGGTCTCAGGCTGTATTTGAACTCAGGACTTCCTGACTCCAGGCCCAGTACTTTATCCACTATACCACCTAGCTGCCCTGTCCATATTTAATAAACTTTTTATTCCACATTGCTTGGATATTATACATTTTGAGATGGCACCATTTGCCAGAAATATTATTTCAATGTTGCTTACAGGAGCAATGGGCCATATGTCTGTGTAACGATGTTCCCTTTCTAGTAGAAATCAGTGGTTTAGTTCTCCACATTATTTTGAAGCTGATATCTGTAGTATGCAGATTTGTTGTCACTCTCAGAAAGATAGATAATTCTTGATGTATACTTCTAGCTTCCAGATTGTCCTGTTACTTTTTTTGACAGGAGCTAAATTTTTACAGGATGATGATAGTGATTAATGCAGATAAATGAATGATAAGCTCTTCATTCTATACAGTGGAGGGCACAAGACAGCTCTAAGAATAAGAGAGTTTATTGGTAAATGTAAATAGGGTTTTGAAGGACAGAATTTTGCCTCAGGGCTATGGTAGGAGCAACATTGTAGCCTCTTCCTTCATGCAAGTTAGACTAATTTTTCCTTAAAATCTATTAAGATCATCTTGGCTCAGTGGAAAAGGTTTAAGCAGCTGACATTACCTCCTGGTTGCTTGAGTAGAAAGAAGCCCAAGGAGCCCTCTGTTATTTGGCTAATAGAGCCAGCTGGATATTTCAGGCATGACAGCTTTTCTCTGCTTTATGAACTGGAGGTCTTCAGTTCCCTTCCTTTTGTGTAGCCTTCTCCTGCTATGGCTAAGCAAAATTAAAAAAAAAATACAAGGACACCTGGATTGCTTGCTCAGTGGTTAGAGCACAAGGTCTAAAGATGCCAAGGTCCCAGATTAAAATTTGTCTTTAGACACTTCTGATCCTTATGACCCTGAGCAAGTCTTTTAACCCTAATTGTCTAGTGCTTAATTGCTCTTCTGCCTTAGAACTACTTACAGGTTTAAAAAAAAATAAAGAGATCATCTGTGTAACCTAGGACAAGTTATACAATGTTTCAGTGACTCAGTTTCCTTATCTTCAGTGTAAGGTGTTGGATTAGCTGATTTCTACTTACCTTTCTAGTTCTGATTTTTTAACATTCTCTAAGTCTGGGAATTTCATTTTGGGAGAATACTGCAATGGATATATCTGAGGTATGAAGAGAAAGCTAGCTAGAAAAATCCATTGAGGCTGAGGGGACATGACAGAGGAGAGACTCTGAATGAACACTCTAATGCAAATACTAACAACATGGCAATGGGTTCGAATCAAGAACACATGTGATACCCAGTGGAATCACGTGTCGGCTATGGGGGGTGGGAGGGAGGAAAAGAAATTGATCTTTGTCTTTAATGAATAATGCATGGAAATGATCAAATAAAATACTATAAAATAAAAAAAAAAGAAAAATCCATTGATCCAAGTTAAAAGGGCTAACTGGTCATGAAGCATGGTCAGAAGTTGAGATGTTAATAAGTATTTCATAAAAAGATTATTAATAGAGACCACATTTTTCTTGAACAACAAAGAAGGGTATCAGACCCAAAGAATTCCTCATTTTTTCTTTCTATTTCCATTGCTTAACATATAACAGAGGTGCTTAATCAATGCTTATTTTTTATTAACCTTACAGGGTTTTTTTTTTTGTTCTCTGATAACATATAGAGGTACAATGATAAATAAATTATTAAAAAACACAAAACATACTAGAAATATTGCAAATGAGTATTATCTTCTTCAAGGTAGATTACTTGGAAAACTATACTATACTTCTATCTGGAATGAGGATCCTGCATAAAGTTGCCCTTCCTGGTTTTGTGAGACAACATGGAAACTCTGGGAACTTTCCTTGATCTTATGGAAGTCCAGTTCTGAGAGAACTTTTATGAGATGACAAGTCCTGGGTAATCTTTTGATCTTTTCCCTACTCTTTAAAAGAAGGGCAGGGGGCTGCTTCTAAGAAAGGAAGAGACAGCTTCTTGGTGTCTGCCTTCAACTCTCCTGGTGATATCATATAATTTCAGAACTTCTGAAAAGTAGTGGCAAAGGGATGGCCTTTCTCTCCTCCAACATTTTGTTCATCATGTCCACAAGGCAGCAAACTCAGTAGGACTAAGCCAAGCTTTTTAGGCTCATGGATGCTTTTTCCTCTTTTTTGTTTTCTGAGTCCATGACAAAGGAGCAATCTTGAGTGGCTTATGATCTGGGTTGGAGGATGAGCTTCATTCATCCACTGAAACTATATACATGGGGACATAATGTGTGTATGTCTATGTGAGATGTATATCCAAGTGGGTTCATTAAATGCAGCTTGTATAATCTGCAACAGAAATAGATATTTTTGGAATCTGGCCCATCCCTCTCCAAACAATACTGTGATCTGGACTTGGAAGGGAGCAGGAGGTTATCACCTTTATCCAAAATGAATATTGGCCCAATAATTTTTATTTATATACAAACATATTTGCTCATTTAAATATTTCTGGTTTAGGTTCCAAGTTTGGTTAAGAACAAAAGCTATTTGCCTCATTGCTAGCTTATTTGGATGGCAGGTTAGCTCCATATTTAAGTCACCAGCTTGGCTTTTCCAACACCTAATGATGATTACACAAAATTACACTCCAAATAATAACTAGTGAGTAAATTCATTTATCCAAGCAAATAAAAAACAAAAAGTATTGGAGTTCTACAAATGAGATAGCCCAGAAAACATACAAGAATAAGTGAGTTATTCTAAAAGGAGTGTGATATGATCCCATCTTTAACTAAGAGAGACTCATCTTATCCCAGGGAAATTCTCTCTATATATTTTCTACGGGGGCAAAATTAGGGACATACCCAGGAGCTGCAGCTTCCAAAGTCTGTCTTTCCCTCAAGAAGAATGTCTGAAACCATACACATCTTTCCCTCAAAAGAGGGACCAGAACCAGTTCCCCCCTTTATGCAGATCCTCAGAGCTGCATCAGCATTCTATAAATCAACTAGAAGACAGTTCTCTGCATATGCAGTAGCACTCAGAAGACTCTAGTCTTGGCCCAAAGCCTAACTAAAATTTACAACTAAATACAACCAGTTTTTGAAGCTGGAATTCCTCTCCTGAAATTTCCTACAGTGCATTTCTTTGAATATTCACAATGGTAATACATGTTCATCTTTTGAATATAGATTTGAAACAGTTAAAAGTTATTGGAAAATAAATAAATGGTTTAATAAAACAAAGTTACTGGAAACCAGTGAATAAGATCTGATCATAGGAATCTGGAATTTACTTTAGGGACCATCATCTTGTCAGACATCCTCATATTATAAATGAGGAACTGAGGCACAGAGAAGTTACTTGCCAAAGGTCATGCAGATATTAAGTTGTAGATCCATAATTTGGACACTTTGGATATCTGACTCAAAACCCAATATTTATCTTCCTATTTCATTGCTTTGCAAGTCAGCAAGGAAGAGGAGTAAGACTATTTTTTAAGATCAATAGCCATTTCACAGAAAAAAATACTGTAGCTCAGAAGATTGTCATAATTAAGAAAATCATCACTTGTCTCCTTTTGCATCTCACAGAATCCATCAAATATTTCAGTTTCCATGTAATGAGACTGTTTATTGACTACAGAAATAATGCCATTGCTAACAGAGTAACAATTCAACATTGTTTCATTTGTGACTACTAACACATTAATTTCCTCAGACATTGGAAATGTTCGAGTTCTTCCAGTAGACTTTGGTGCTATATTTACCAACCTTGTGCCATGTTTCATAGGTGACCATTTCCCTTCAAAGCATGATGTTTTGTCTAGCTTTTTTTCTGAAACATTGGGGAAAAGGTCAAGTTTTCACAGTTTCTTTTCACCTGTAATTAGTGGTTACCATTTTGGCAGAAATGCGCCTTATACCCAAGGTTTCTTTTAGAATAATTCTACTTCTTTTTAACTTGTATTCTCTGAAAATACAATTCTCAAGCTTGGTTGCAAAGAAGAAATGTGAGAAGGCACTCTACATTCTTTGTAGATGTAAGAGGACCTTTGTGTGAAGAGCACTACATATATATAGTGTGAGAATTTTTCAGTATTTTTGCTAATTTTAAGGAACTATTTAGTCAATTCTCCTCTTAATTCGTTGTTTCAAAAGACAGCCCCCTGGGAGAGGGAGATAAGAAGTTATATGTTGGGCTAGAAAGTGATGAGAAAACAAAGGATATCAACAAGGTTAAAAAAATGAATGGTTCTATTCATCCATTCATAGTAAATTGTATATTTAAGTAAACCAAAACCTTGACCTCTACAGCACTTTAATTAAAAAAAAAAATTTTTTTTAAACCCTTACCTTCCATCTATCTACGTATTGGTTCCAAGGCAGAAGAGCGGTAAGGGCTAGGCTATGGGGGGTAAGTGACTTGCCTAGGGTAACATAGCTAGGAAGTGTTTGAGGCAGATTTGAAACTAGGACCTCCTGTCTCTAACCCTGGCTCTCAATCCACAGAGCCATCTAGCTGGCTCCCTCAGCACTTTTATAAGTATTGTGGAGTAATTGATTTATGTATCATGGACATTTTCCTAACCTCCTTTAAAAATTTTGGTGTCAGTCAAAATTCTGTTCTTAAAAATACATCATTCCCATGAGCTTTTATTTTTAACATGCCAAGTGTCCCACTTGCACAATGACAACTTAACTTTATATTAATTCTTTGCTTTCAATAACACCTCATTAAAAACAACAACATAAAGTTAACATACTTGATTCACAATAGTGGGTAGCACAAGACTGACTGGCTAATCTTGAAAGTATTATTGCTACAAGTTAAAACATGTGGCATGAAGGAGCATCCTCCTCTGTTTCCACAAGTCACATATGAAACAAATCTCATCCCTTTTTAGTTACGCTCTTAAAGGAAGGAGGTACCATAGCACAGTGAAACCAGGACCAGACCAGAAATCAGAAGACCTGAGTTCTGCTTTTGACTTTACCATGTGACTTTTGGAAAACTGATTTACCTTTTCCAGGTCTCATACTCTTTGTAAATAATAATAATAATAAAAAGGAGCTTGGATCAGATTTTTCCCAAGGTTCTTCTAAATTAAAAATTCCAAAATTGTAGAAATTTCTTATTCCCATTGTTGATCCATTATTTCAGGCATGTCCAACTCCACTTGGAGGTTTTTTGGCAAAAATGCTAGACTGATTTGCCATGTTCTTTTCTAGCTCATTTTACAAATGAAGAAACTGAGGCAAATAGTGACTTGCCCAGGGTCACAGAGGTAATGTGTCTGAGGCCAAATTTGAACTCAGGCCCTCTTGGCTCCAGGTCTGGCACTCTATCCATCATATCATCTAGCTGCCCTTTCTGATTCCCAGTGCTCAGTAAAATATGATGTTAGACAAAGAGTTAAATGATAATAATCTGGCCCTGTAGCACACAGATTTTGAGTCAGAAGAGCTTCTTTTGAATCATGGCTTTGTCACTCTTGAAAAAAACTGAAAATAAAAGTACACAGAATGTGCAAACTATAATAGCTCTTAGGTCACCTATATGATAATAATCAAGTCATTTAGTCTCTCTGGGTCTCAGTTTCCTCATTTGTAAAATGAACAGGTTGAACTATATGATCTCTCGATCTCTATGCAGGCTATGGGAGGAAATAATACCATTTTAGGTAAGCTGACTCATTTCTCAAAATTCAGAAAAACAATGTGGGGTCATTCATTCAAAACTATTAGAATTACTGTCTGATTTCCAACAAGTAGGATAAACAAAATTCCTCCCCAAATGCATCTTTTTACAATAAATTATCAGTCAAATCTTCAGTGCATCTGTGTCACAAGACCTTTATAATGGATTTTAGGATTTTACAGATTGCTTTGACCATAAGAACAGGTTAATTCTTTTTATCACTTGTGGTCTTCTTTCAAAGAAGGGTGGCATTTTCATTGTTTTTAAATGGCCTTGAGGCCCAATTGACCATTTTTTTAGTCATACTTCAATTTTCCACATGCATACTTTAGCATTTGAAATTGTTAAAATAGGAGTTAACAGGAAAATGGACATGTCTATAAATACCTTTTGGATTTGGATATATTTTGCTTTGGCACAATAGGTAATTTGCAACTAAAATCCAAACCCACTGTTTTGCTTTTTTTTCTACCCCACCCACTACATAGAGACAGAGCCAGAGAGAGAGAAAAAAAGAGAAAGAAAATTATTTCAGAACAGATAAGAAAAGCTTTCTACTAGCTGAATGGAAGACTGATAAGAAACTTCACTTTCCACTTCAGCAATTTGCTATTTGTTAATAAACAGGAAGGATGCATACTTTGTTCACAATCTTTGATCTGAATTTGTTGCCTTTCAGTATTATCGACAATGTTGTGCTTTTGACTGTTTTGTTCACCATCTATCACTGTACAAATCCTCTAGTTTTTCTCTGAATTCTCTATATTTGTCATTCCTTACAGTTCAATAATATTCCTTTACATTCCTCTAGCATAGTTTGTGATCTCTCTCTCAAATATTGGTCATCTTTTTCTTTTCTGTTATTGGAAGGGATGACATCCTGAATAATTTTGAATGTATGGGTATTTCTTGTTTTCTTTAACCTATTCCTCTTCTGTTTCTAACCTCAACTCCTTAGAGTCATTTTGTGGTAAAGGGTTGCACAAATGTCCTAGTACTTTCTGCTTTCTGAAAGTGAGGCATCAGTTTCCATTAGACTCATTTGTCTGAAGCCTGTGGAATGAACATTTTCTTATACTCACTAACCATGGTGTCCCCCAGAGCTTTTTCCTCTCCTCTCTCTCTACTATTTCACTTGGTGATCTCATTAGCACCTATGGATTCATTTATAAGCTCTATGCAGGTGATTCTCACATCCTTTTATCCAATTTCGTCTCTCGGGTAAGCTCCAGTCTCACATAAACGACTACCTATTGGACATTTCAAACTGCATTTCCTGTAGTCACTTCAAACTCATTTTGTCCAAGCTGAATTCATTATATTTCTCGCAGGTCTACCCTTCCTATTATTGTCAAAAGCACAACCATCTTCCCAGACACCCAGACTTATAACCTGGATGCCATCTTCCAGTCTTCAGCTCTCACCCCTCCATACAATCAATTGGTTGCCAGATCACGTCCATTTTACTTAAGCAACTTCTCTGTTATGTATTCCCTTGTCCCCTCTGATAAAACCAATTCCCTGGTGCAGGCCTTGTTCATCCCACACCTGGACTCTTTCAACACGGGCTGTTCTCACTACTTCAAATATTTCCCCACTCCAGTCCATCCTTCACTCAGCTCTCAAATTAATCTTCCGAAAGCACAGGTCTGGCCAAGTTAGCTCCCTATTCAATAAACGCCAGTGGTTTCCTATTACCTCCAGTATCAGGTATATAACCTTCTGTTTGGCTTGTAAAGCCTTTCATAACCTGGCCCCCTCTAACCTTTGTGGTTTTCTTACACTTTAATACCCTCCAGATAGTCGGCAATTTAATGACACTAACCTCTTGGTTGCTCCTTGCATGAAACATTCCATCTCCCTACTCTGCATTTTCATTGCCTGTCCCCCAGATCTGGAGTCCCCCAGGACTCTCAAAGTGCTGGCTTCCCTGCTTCCTTTAAATCTCAGCAAAAAGTCTACCTTCTGCACAAAGCTTTTCCTAATCCCCTTTCTTACTAGCACCTTCCCTTGGCGATGATCTTCAAATTATTCTGTTTATATCTTGTTTACACATGTTTGTCTCCATGTTATCTTCCCTATTGGCTGGTGAGCTCCTAGAGACAGGAGATCCTTAAGCTTTCTTTGTATTCCCAGAGCTTAATTTAGTAGCCGCAGCATAGTAGGTACCCAACCATTTATTGACTGGCTGGTCTACTTCCGGATTGCTTCTCCTTTGTCACACGCTGACTTATCTTGTGTTGCTATTTTCTTTCCATAGCTCAAATGACACCATTGGTGCCAATGTCTTAATCAGCACTTCATTGTGGATAGTTACATCTCAGGAAGGGTTAGGACTTAGCGCCAAGCCATGGGGCCCCATAGCTCAAAGAGAGTTCACAGCTCAGGGAGTGAAAGTGCTTCCTTTCCAGAAGGAGATTATAGGCTCATAAATCCTGTGGTTGAAAGGCATGGACTTAAGAGTTAGAAAAGATGGTGGACGTCATCTGGCTATTATCTCATCAAATGAGATATTTGTACAACAGTGCAGTGCCTGGCACCAGAGTGAGTGCTTCACAAATGCTTGTTCCCTCTCTCTTTCGAATCCAAGTTTCTTGCTCCAAATGAAGAAGACAATCTTGGGTTCACTTATTTGCTCAAGGTCATATAGGAAGCACATGGCAGAATAGGGAATCAAGTCCAGGTTTTCGGAGATGTGCAGTTACTCTAAATCTTGAAGCCAAGGCAGCTGTCAGAGTCTGGGATACCAGGCCAAACTGAAAGATAAACACTGAGTTTAGAGTCCCAGCATCTACGCCTGGATTTGTTTTCAAAACTTGAAGCTGGAGGGGTCATCTAAGAAGCACGGTGGATAGAATGCCAGCCTTGAAGTCTGGAGGACCTGGATTCCAATCTGAGCTCAGATGCTTCCTAGCTTTGTGGCCCTGGCCAAGTCATTTGACCCTAGTTACCTAGCCTTGCCTCTCTTCTCTCATCTTTGAATTAATACAAAGATGGAAAGTAAAGGTTTAAAAAAAAAGAAGAAAAAAACTTCAAGCTGAACAAAGATGGGTTAGTAAGGTACAGGACAGTTAACTGGTTTCAGGAACTAAGCCAAAGAAGGAAGAGGAGAGTTTGTACATACGTGGGTTTGGAGTCTAGGTTTAATAGAGGTCCAATGAGCCAAGCACCAGATGCAGTACAGATCTTGAGTTAGAGCAACATCTGAGAATCTAGAAGATGTAGGGTCTTAAGGTAGGGACAGGGTAGAAAGATCATTCATTGGTGCTGATATCCAAAGACCTGGTACATTTTTTATTTACTCTGCCACTAATTTGTTGGATGACCTTGGACAAATTATTTCATCTCTCTAATTTTAATGAAATTAAGAGACATTGGTATGATTAAAAGACCACTGAACATGAAGTTGATTACTCAGTTGTAGTCTCAGCTTTATAGCTAATTTCCAATGTGACCCTAAGCAAGGTATTTAACCTTTCCAGCCCAAAACTTCCTGATCTGTAAAAACAAAATAAGGGACTTGGATGAAATGGACCCTATGGTTCTTTTTAGTTTTAAAACTTTGATTTTCCAGGGGATTTAAAGGGATAATAATGACAGTAACTTTAACAACAACAACAATAATAACTGATAATTATATAATACTTTAAAGTCTGAAAAGAGCTTTAGGTACATTATCTCTTTTAATATTCACAATAGGTACCAACTCTATTTTACAGATAAGGAAACTAAGGCTCAGAGGGAAAGAAATAACTTGCCCATGGTCACATAGCTAGCTCTAGAGGTAAGGTTTGAGGTCTTCCTTAACCCCATTTCAGAACACTCACTTACAGTACTCTGATTTTATGTGGCAATTGTTTCTACATCAGTGCAGGGTTTTATGATCACTGGTGATTGTAACTGGTGAATAAATTCTGTTGGGAATATTCATAGTTCTTTTAAAAAATGACCTTTTCTGTATTCACTCAAGTGGATCACCATCCAATCAGTGATATTACTTCAGGGTTGAAATAATTTGGAGATTCAAATAAGTGATAATTTTGTTGGCTTGGATAGATTAGGATTCTGTGATTTCATTTTTTAAAAAATCAAAATAAAAATTTGGTTGTGTATAAGCCACAGCCTACACTGCACTTAAGAATAATAGTCCCTAATTGAGTGAAATGAACTAGATTCTATTTCTGGCATGAATATAAAAATCTTTATTAAAAAAAACTGAAATCATCAATCTTTGCTTCTAGAGTTACAATGACTTGTGTGATTCATGGTTTGCTTTTGATATTTATAAACTTTAGGATATAATTTAACCCATCCTATAAGAGTTTGATACTTTTCATGTTGGTTTTCTGGAACTTGGAGGTATGATAATAAAGACTCCTGCTGCTAATATTCTTGCTTATTTCTTTGTTCTCCTATGGTGCTCAAGGGAAATTCAAAGCTATCTGTGTAGTCTCCTCTCACTTTTGTTTCTCAATGGTGCTCTTGAGCATTTGTGCTGAAAGTTCATCTAGCTCGTTATTCTGGGTCACCTTCATTTGCCTCTTTCCTTCTTTGAGTGATCCTCTGAATGTGATCTTTAACTCAGGAAACTGAAAGGGAGCATGTAAGGAGAGGAAAGGCAGCAGATGGCCTGGGGAGGGAAAGGAGTAATACAGAGGCTGGGCATGGGCTAGAGGCAGCTTAGCCTAGTGGCACTAGTTGCCTGATGAATTGCTTGATTTTTGAAGAAGACTTGAATGAGGGCTATTTTATGCCTGAGTTGAAAGAAACCAATGAATGCAAAATGGGAACACGCTGCACTAATTTGGCACACGCTGAACAGAATAATAGAACCATAACCGAATATCATGTTTTTATGAAACACTGACCAAACCAAAGTCTGTTTTCTCCCACTGACAGAATCCCTGGAGAACTGCTTTGAGCCAAAAGTAAAATTGTGTATTTTCTAAATCAATTGAATTGAACCAATAAATATTAATTAAATATCTGTTATGTGCCAGGCACTGTGCTAAATGCTGTGGATACAAAAAGATTCAAAAGATAGTCTCTGCCTTCAAGTAACTTACCATCTAATGGAGAAGACTGGATGCAAACAACTATATACAAAGCAAACCATATATTGGATAATTAATGATAATAAATAAAAGTAGAAAACACTGTAATGGAGAAAAGATAGGTAAGATGTCCTATAAAAGACTGGAATTTAATTGGGACATAAAGGAAGCCAGGGAGGTCCAGTTGTCCAAGTGAAGGATGAGAACAAATCTAGAAATTCAAAATATGCTCTTTATATTGTGATACAGTATAGTACCAGGCCTGGAGTCAGGAAGATAAGTTTAAATCTGGCTTCAGATGTATACTAGTTTGTGACCTGGGCAAATCTCTTTACTTTGTTTGCCTCCATTTCCTCAGTTGTAAAATAAGTTGGAGAAGGAAATGGCAAACCACTCTAGGTTCAAGTTAGCAAATCTTTTATTAAGTGCCTGTTATATGTAAGATACCATGGTAGGTTCTGAGGACATAAAGATCAAGGTACCAAGACCATGAGAAACAATGCATATGGTGGCAAAGGAAAATCATGGAAAAACTCATAGGAGATAATAAAAAGTGAAGAAAGGTCTTTCCTTGGTCAGAAAGAACAATTTACATCATGACTAGATCAATATAAATGGAAAACCCCCCAGCAAAACAAGTGAAACTGACTGCTATAAAATTATAATGAAAAAGAGTTATGAAGTCAATTCCTTACCTTCTTTGGGGAAATATGGGTATTGTGGTGGGAACAATATCCTAAGACTCCTTCCCATTTTGGGTTGGGCCAATTTTTCCTTCAAAGGCATTGAAATTGTCCGTGAGATGACCCAGACACTTGATATTGACATAAACTTCTTGATGACTGAATATAAAAAAAGTCAGCGTCCCGGGGATTAGAGCTCTTTTCTTTTTTAAGTTTTTGATTCCCAATCAGCAAAGTAACTAGTATGGATCAAGGAGAGCTGATCTAAAGGCTGATATAAATATCTTTACCCTATTGTAGATAAGAAACCTTTTCCTAACTCTTAAATGACCTGATAGTGTCTCATTTTGCTTTACTTTGAGACCTGAGTCACCAGAGTGGTCTGGTCAGCTCTAGTCTTTCATAATTGGTGTTGGTTGTTCAGTCATGAAATAAAGAAGGGGGAGATGATGGGACTGCTTCATTTTTGTCTTTGTATCTCAAATATCTGAAACATAGTAGGTGTTTCATCATCAATGCTTATTTGTTGATTTATCTGTCAGTTTTTCTGTTTCCTTCCATCTCATTGATCCTAATAAAGTATAGAGATATGATTATAAATACCAAATGTACTAGAAATATTGCAAATAGGTATTATGCAAATAATTTTAGTTCTTCTCATCTAATCATTAGTTTTGCTGAGCCATTTTCTTTCTTTTTAAAAAATCTTTGCTTTAAGGGATTGTACTCTGAGAGGGGAGAGGGCAGATGTACATTTTGGAAATGTAGGTATTGACCAACAATATGTAATTAAAATTTTATTTTATTAAATCTAAGTTAGATATAAACAAATGATTGAAGTTTATAAGAACACGAGTCATTTTCTATTTGATAAATATTCATATAATATGAACAGATGGTTTTCAAAGGAAATTGAATCTATCAGTAATTATATGAAAAAATGCCCCAATCATTAATAATTAGTGAAATGCAAACTAATAAAACTCTGGAATATTATCTATAATGGGACAGAAACTTCACACCCATCAAATTGGTAAAAAAAAAAAGTGCTGGAGCTGCAGGAAAACAGATGTATGGATATATCATTGGTGGAACTATGCACTGGTATAACCATTCTGGAAAGCATGGAACTATGTCCGAAAGGCTACTAAATGCTGTATAGTCTTTAACTAGATATTTCTAGGCCTATACCCCAAAGAAAAGAAGGAACAAAGAATAGAACTCATGTACAAAAATATTGATAGCACCTCTTTTTTTAATGGCAAAGAATCAAAACATCAGTTAGGGAACAAGTGAACATTTATGAATGAATGTAGTGGAATTTGTGTTGTAAGAAATACTAAAGGTTTCAAAGAAACCTGGGAAGATATATACAGTAATGCAGAGGGATGAGCTAAACCAGTACAATTTATACCTATAACAGCAACATAATAAAGCTGAACAATTATGAGAGACTTTGACTCTTTGATTAACACAATGACCATCCATGATTCCAGGGCTGTTACTTTCTTTGTGACAGAAATCATGGCTTCTGAGTACAGAATGAAACACATTTTTTGGATGTGACCAATATGTGAATTTATTTTGCTTGACTATTTTTGTTGTAATGATTTTGTTTTTATTCTTGGATGGAGTGCATGGGAAAAACAGATTTATATTATTCACTGGAAAAAATAAATTTTAATTTAAGTGATTAAAAAGAAAATGATCAAGCCTTTTCTCTCAAGGTACTTAGGATCTGATGGGGATGGAGTAAGGAGGCCCAATGAAGAATTATATACAAATAAAAATTATAAAAAATAGAATATGAAAAGGGAAAAGGACAGATTCAGATAAGATAAAATACAACAAAAATTTCAGAGGACCAGATCACTTTAGTTTGGAAATATTTCATGAAAGAGGTAGTACCTCACATATACTCTGGTATCTGTCAGGTGTTTTCATTGTGGAACTGGTGGCTTGTGGGAAAAGGGTTATCTTGGATCTAAAGCTTGAGATCTTCCTTTCACAAGTAAGAAATTCAATCGGGAATTTAGGTTGAACATGAAAATGAAAACCCCTTTTTAGATTTAGATTAAGAGTATTTAATTTAGATTAAGAGTATTTAAAGGAGCACATAAATGAGATTTAGGCTGGTACACATTTCTGAGGAAAGCAATGGCTATCTGCTTTTGGAGTTCTTAGAGAAGGGGACTCTTAGAGACTTAGAGAATGGAGACTCTAGAAATATAGTCTGCCTTCCTTCAAGCCACAAATTGAGACAACTTTCACTCCTTGAGGAAGCCTCACTTGTTCTTTTTTAATGGACAACGGGGGTCCCAAGCTTCATATATAAAGCTTGACTTCTTTCCCCCCTAGATAACAATTCCACAATGAACACACATAGCAAAATAGAAAAGAAATGCATTTATTTGAGTTGATAGAAAAGAAGAAATCTAAGAAAATATACGCAGGAGAATATATAATAGATAATACAGAGTGAAAGAGCTTGCCATTGAGAGCATGGTAACTCAACTTAATCAAGAAAGAGTCCAGATCTCACCCAAGGGGAAAAACATTGCCCAGGCTTTACTGTTGCAAACTGAAAATTAGTGTTTATTATATGATGGAGACTGACAACTTCTCTTATGTCACCTTCTACTTAGAATCTTTCCCTCCATTCAACAACCTAAAATGGGAATGGGAACATCCATCTTATCTCAGGAGGAAGAGATCAGAAATCGTTCATTTCCTCCCTTAACAACTCTGCCCCAACCTTTGAGTAAGTGTTACCAGCGACTTCCCATCCCTGGTTACCTTTTCTATTTAGAGCAATGTTTACTGTATATGCTTACATATGCATGTTGTCTCTTCCATTAGAATGTAAGCTTCTTGAGGTAAGTGACTTTTACATTGCATTTTGTAACCTCACTCCTTAGCACAATGCCAGGCAGGTGGTAGCTAATTAACAAAGGCTTGTGGGTTTGCAATTGCATTATCTTTCTAGACATTCAGGCTCCAGTGTCCCTTACATATCCAATTACATGTCAAGTACTGTCCTTTCTATCTTCTCAAAGACTAACTTCAATGACTATTTGTCCCCCCCCCTCAACTTTATAGAAACCATTCTAACTCAATTTCTTATCTCTTATTTAAATTAATGGAATAGTCTATTTCTTTTCTGCAGACTATCAGCCTACTCAAAACAGTCTTTTAGCTATAGCTCTCAAACCTGTTAAGATCATGTCTTTGTTCTAATGGAAAATCTTAAATGGCATTAGGTTTATTTCCTAAGGTGAGCAGGGAAAAAGAAAAAGAAGGCATACATTCTAAAATATTTATAGCAGCTCTCTTTGTGGTGACAAAGAATTGGAAACTGAGAGGATGTCCATCAGTTGGGGAATGGCTGAACAAGTTGTGGCATGATTGTGATAGAATACTACTGTGCTATGAGAAATGATGAGCTGGTTAATTACAGAAAACCAAACATGGAAAGACCTACATGAAATTATGCAGAGTGAAACAAGTAGAACCAGGAGAACAGCAAATATTGTTTGAAGGATGAATTGTATAGGTCCACTTCCAGAGAAAGAACTAATAAGTAGAAATAAGCCAAACAGTGTTATAAATATGACTTCTTTGTCATATTTATATTTGTCAAATGATGAGATTTCTCTTAGTTTGGTGAGGAGAGGGAGGAAGATATCTAGGAATGTTAATATTACAGAGAAAGAAGATAGGGGGAAACACTTTAGTGGCCCCCTCCATTACCTCCTGAATAAACTATAAATTCTTGATCTTAGTTGACATATAATTTGTTCCATCATCTTGATTTAATTGTCTGATCTCCTGCTCACATACCTCTATGAACCTGATCACAGCCTACCTCTTTGTGTGCCATAGTTCTTACCCTTTCCCATGCCTGGAAAGAGCTCCCTGTCTCTTCCTACGTCCAGAAGTCCCTCCCTTTTTGCTAGGACTAATTCAGTACCTACTATCATCCAGAAATCTTTTTCTTGCCTGCTTCTTTTCTCCCTCAGGTAAAAGTAATCTTCCTTATTCAAATGTCTCCAAGTACTTTTCTTAGGACTCTATTTTGTACTTTTCTCCCTCTCCTTCTTAGTTATTTAATTTCAAGTCTAATTTAACCCATTTAGACTTTTAAAAAAATTTTAATTTTTAAATCTTTTCCATGTTTACATGATTCCTTTTTTCCCTCCCTCCTTGTCTCCCCACTCCAAGAGCCAACAAGCAATTCCATTGAAACCCATTTGGTCCTGGAGAGCTAGGTTGATGTTACATATATTTCCCCAGCACCTAGCACCGAGTAGCTCAGTTATTCCAGTTCTAGATCTCAATGAATAGAAATGCTGTTGCAATCAAACTATAGGGTCAGGTGGTACATACAGAAAAGATGCCAGGATACATGTGTGCAGCCAGGCAGCTTTGCCTATCATATTTCTTTTTTATTATAATAATTTTTTCAGATTACATGTCAATATAATTTTTAATATTCATTTTTCTGACATTTTGTAATCCATATTCTCTTTCTCCTTTGGGACTCTCCCCTCTCCCCAAGAAGGCAGGTAATATGATATAGGCTATATGTATATTATCATATAATATTTATTTCCATATTTGCCATGTTGTGAAACCAGTCACTATTCTCAGGTGTCTATTTTTCCTTCTGACAGGCAAAGCAGCCCCATACTGGATATTTTTAGGCTCTCCTAGCCCAGGCCTGAATTCCATTCTGTGTTTTCAGTGGAGGTGGTAGTGGTTGCAACAGCAGCAATAATTAAAAGCATCATTGTTGTGTATTTAGGAAGACAAATGGAGCTTTAAAATTTTTTTTCAAATAAGCCAATAGAACCCATGCACTTTTTTTTCTTAGAATCAATACTGTGGACTGATACCAAGGCAGAAGAGCTGTAAGGGCTAGCCAATGGGGATTAAGTGACTTGCCTAGGGTCATATAGCTAGGAAGTATCTGAGGTCACATTTGAACCCAGGACCTCTGATCTCTAGGTTTGGCTCTCGATAGAACCTCTTAGCTATAACTCCACCCCATTCATAAATATTTTGAATATAACACAAATGAGTGCAAGGTCTTTGAGAGTGCTTGAAAAATGTGTGTATAGGGATAGCTAGGTGACTTAGTGGATAGAGAGCCTGTCCTGGAGATTGAAGTTTCTAGGTTCAAATCTGACCTCATACACTTCTGAGTTGTGTGATGAGCCACTTACCTTCAATTACTTACCCCTTACCAGTTTTCTACTTTGGAAATGATGCTTAATGTTAATTCTAAGACAAAAAGTAAGGTTTAAAAAAATGTGTGTGGGAAAGAGGTGCTATACTAATGGTTTAATTCGTGGTATAGTTGTTTCTATTTGCCTGTGCCCTCCACCCTGGTGGAGGGAGCAAAGTCTGTCCAAAACCAATAGTTGCTTCATAAATGTCTATTCAATTGAACTTTACTTTCCCTCCTTTCAACCATGAAGGCATGACTTTATTTGGTTTCATTTTGGTCACTCAGAAAGTGAGAGGACTGTGGGTAAAAATTGTGGTATAGAAGTGGTTTGTCTTCAAAAACCCTTCCTTCTGCATTTTTTTAGGTGTGTGTGTGTGTGTGTGTGTGTGTGTGTGTGTGTGTGTGTGTGTAACGTAATAATCCTTTAGCAGCAGTGTTATTCAGTGGAAGGAATCCTCAATTTGGAATCAGAGGGTTTGGATTCAAATTCTGACTCTACTGCTTACAAGAGAGGTAACTGGGAATTAGTGACTCATCAGTTGGGAGGTAGTGGAGATCTGAACTAGAGAAGTATACTTTGGAATAGTGAGAAGAGGCTGTGTGCAAGAGCTATGGTGAATATCAAAGTGACAAGGCACTCTACTTTCCTAAGCCTCAGTTTCTTTATTTATAGGAAGTGGGAGATTAGACTAGACGACCTCTCAGATCTCTTTCAGCAATTATTAGATCCTATAATCTAATCAGTCTTATTAGAACTGGCATCTTTTTGCCTTAAGAGGCAAGATTTGGGGATTTTGACCCTCAGTTTTTGAAAATCCCTCACCCTTGTTACTCCTCACAGTGTCCTGCACACAGTAGGCACTTGACACACATTTACTGACTTGAAAAGAATTGCTGCCCACAAAAAGCTTTACTGCATTTTACATGCCACCTGATAAAACAAAATAAATACAGTGCCTTGAAGAGCTGAATTTTCTAGCATTAAAAAAGCCCCCACATTGTAGCTTTTGGGTTTTCTGAATAAATAAAGCATTCCAATTTTCTACCTTCCTTGCCTTCTCTCAACCATGGCTCCCTCAGACATGTAGTATCAGTGGGGGAAATATGAGGAGTCAGGAGGTCCTTTCCTCACCTTTGAAATCAGAGCACAAATATAGTCGCCAACTTAACCTACACACACACACTCACTCACTCACTCACTCAGTGAGGCTGGGTCGGTTAATGGGTATTTTCTTTATTTAAGTGTGACCTTGACCTCTGCCAGCTGCAGTGGGAGCAGTTTGTCTTCAGTTGGGGTCTGTCCTCTGTGAGCATGTTTTGTGCTAAAAAATAAAAAAATGGAAGTGACTGGAAAGGTCTTCAAATCAAAGGAATCCAGTGAGACAGTGGTTCAGGGGCAGAGTTATTATGGCAACAGATAATGCCAGTGCCTTGTTAGCAAACAGGAAGATGTTTACATAAACAATTGTGAGTGGAAAGTGGGTGACAGCTTAATCAGCTTTGTCTGGCATTTCCAAGGTGGCAGGAGCTGTGATGAAAATCTGGTAGTCCCCCACATAATCAGCAATAGCAAAACGCTTTATCAAATGCCTACTATGTGCCTGCCAGGCACTGTGCTGGTGCTCTTTGAGGGCAGGGACTCTCTGAACTTAATGAACTTAAAGAATCTTTTCCAGTTTTTCCAGTTATTGTGGCATAGGGAATAGAGGTCTGGGCTTTGAGTCAGGAAGACCCAGATTCAAGATCCACCTTAGATAACTAGCACTATAACCGAGGGTGAGGCATTTAATATCTTGGTGCCCCAGGCAATTCTCTTAATCTAAATTACAGATGCTACTTGGTGTGATGAAATCATAGGTCTGGGGAAAAAAATGAGGATAATAATAGCACCTGCCTCACAGGTTGTTGTGAGAATCAGATGAACTAATGTGTATACAGTGTTATGCAAACCTTATGGCACTCTACTGTAAATGGCAGCTAGTCTTCTCTGTGCCAGTCTTTTAACAGCACTTATCACAATGTAGACCACTTAAAATATATTTTTATAACAAAATTATAGATTTTGAGCTGAAAGTGATCCAGGAAATAATTTAGTTCAACTTCCCCATTGTACAGTGGAAGAAACTGAGCCTGAGAGGGATTAAGTGACTTGCCCAGGTTTGCACAGGCAGTACATTAAGATTCAAACACAGTATCAGTAACTCCAAATGAGGTATCCTTTTCTCTACACCATTCATGAAAGAAAACATAATGAAATAGTGCATGTGTAGCAAAGCCTTAGGTGAATGGTATATGCCTGAAACTGGCTAGAACTTTGAGAGCAAAACAGTTCCCTCTAAATTGGCTTGAGATGAGACAGAAGAACTTTGTTCTTAGAAGAAGTGGGTATCCTGAGTTGGAGGACGTGGATTTTTATTCTGATTACTCCCTATGTAACCTTGAGAAGGGCATGTAACTTCTCTGGGTAGGCCTCAGTTGCCATGTCTTTCCAATGAGGGGTTGTAGTAAGTACCTTTTAAATGCCCCAGGCAGTTTTAAATCCAGTATTTGCTGTACTTTATTCACTATTTTTTGTATCCTACTTGTGTTCATTATATTGGGGAAAATATTATTTTCTTGGAAGAAACTACCATCTTTTCTGAGCCAAATTGGCTTTGTAAAGATACACTTTGCAATAAAAATGGTGAATGACTAGCAGTGATTTTATATTTAGTCTTATTTTCATGGTTACAATCTCTCTAATTCCATAATTAACATGGTAATGATTTGATTATGATCAGTTTGTGGGATTATTAACCACTCTTGGTTTCTTCTCAGACCATTAACCAACAAACTAGGCACTAACTGTTGATAATAACCAATTTCTCATGGATTGTTGCTCAGTATTACAGAATCTTTTCTGTTTTATGGAGCCATTGCTATTATAGAGTGAACTACTGATTTTTAAAAAATCAACACATGTTGGCATCACTTTAAGAAAAAAAAGCAAACTATGCCTTCATTGCTCAGTGAACCAATCATATGTTTCCAAGAAGATAGTAGCAGAATGTATTCAGAGTTTCAATTAGCTGAAGGTTATGAACTTAGTCTTTGAGTCTGTATCCTTTGGCAGCATTTCCTCAGTAAAGGTGGAAGGAACCAGTCTAGCTAGAACGGCACCAAAGTCTAATTAAGACATGGCAACTTTGCAACTAGGAGGCTCTGAAAGCTATGAATGGAATTTTTAATGACTGTAGCTGTTTGGCAAATAACAGTGATTCCTTGAAGGAGAGTCACATTTTGTGAAGAATGGGGTCAGTCAGGAAACGAAGGCTGATGTAGTTCAGATGTGCATGTGCTCCTCAGGTGACAGATTTGGGTGAACTGGGAGGTCAGTATTTTTTTTTAATCTTATCTTCTGTCCTAGTATCAATTCTAAAACAGAAGAACACAAGGGCTAAGCAATGTCCAGAGACACACAAGTAGGATGTATCAGAGACCAGATTTGAATCAAGGTCCTTTAGACTCCAGGTCTGATGCTATTATCTACTGTGTGTGACTTCACTGCCCCTGAAAGTTAGTTATTATTATTATTATTATTATTATTATTGTTTTCTTAAAATTATTTTATTTTAAAAATATTTTCCCATGTTTCCATATTTCATTTTTTTCTCCCCTCATCCCTCCCCACTCCTGGATCCAATAAGCACTTCTACTGAGTTATACAGTTGTTATCACTTTTACCTATTTCCATATTATTCATTTTTGCAATAGAGCAACTTTTAAAACCCAAACCTCCAGTCATATATCCATATAAACAATCATTTGTTTTTCTTCTGTGTTTCTACTCCCACAGTTCTTTCTCTTGATGTAGATAGCATTCTTTCTCATAAATTCTTTGGGATTGTCTTGTATTAGCAAAGTCCATTACATTGAATTGTTCCACAATGTTTCACTTTCTATCTATAATGTTCTCTTGGTTCTGCTCATTTCATTCTGCATCAGTTCCTGGAGGTTCTTTCAGTTCACATAGAAATCCTCCTGGAAGCTAGTTCTAAGCAAAAATTCCACTATATTCATGTACTACAATTTATTTTGCTATTCTTCAATTGATGGAGGTCCACTTTGTGCCTTAGGTATTAGAGAATTATAGAGTTTGAAGTTGAGTGGAATCTCATTGGCTAGCTATTCAACACCATTCAAGAACAGAATGACCATTATCTTGTACCTAGCAAATAGCCCTCCATCACTTTTCTGAAATCCTCCATAGAGGGAGAACTCACCACTTTTGTTTATTTATTTGCTTGTTTTTCTGTGTTTATTTATTTTTTAATTTTTTTAAAGTTTTGGAAAATTTTATTTAATTAATTAATTTAGAATATTTTTCCATGGTTACAAGATTCATGTTCTTTACCTCCCCTACCCCCATCTCCCTCCCATAGCTGACACACAATTCCACTGAGATTTACATGTGTCATTGATCCAGAACTATTTCCATTTTATTGATATTTGCACTAGCATGGTCGTTTAGAGTCTACATCCCCAATCATATCCCCATCAACCAATGTGATCAAGAAGTTGTTTTTCTTCTGTGTTTCTACTCCCACAGCTCTTCCATTGGATGTGGATAGCATTCTTACTCAAAAATCTCTCAGAATTGTCTTGCCTCATTGCATTGCTGCTAGTAGAAAAGTCCAGTACATTCCATTGTACCACTGTGTATCAGTCTCTGTGTATAATAGAACTCACCACTTTTTAAGGCAATCCAATATACTTCTGAATAGCTCTAAACATTTGAAAGGGTTTCCTGATATCAATCCTACATTTTATCTCTTTTCAACTTCCATTATTACTCAATGTGTTTCCCTCTGGGCCCAAACAAAGCAAACCTAATCTCTGTTCTTTATACCAGACCTTAAAATACTTGAAGACACCCAATTTGTCTCTTTCCTCCCACCCACAATTCTCTTTTCTATGTTAAAGATCTTTATATTTTGCTCTATTAAATCCTTATTTGACATGGATTCAAGATACATCCACCTAATTGTTCTCCTCTGTATATTATCCAATTTTTCAAAGTTCTTTTTAAGCTGTAGTGTGAAGAACTGAATGAAATTCTCCAGGGTGAAGAAGAACAAGTATCATTTCACTATTTCTGAAAGATTCTCTTTTTTGTGAAGCCTAAGACAGTATAAGTTCTTTGGTTGGCTATTTCACACTGAGTTGACTCGTACTGAGTTTTCAGGGCACTAAAACCTCCATTTCTTCCTCCCAGAACTGCCTTCTCACCATGCCTACTCTGTTTTGTATTTGGGAAGCTATTTTTTTGTACTCAACTATAAGACTATATTTATCCCTATTGAATTCCATTCTATTTGATTCAGCCTATGTTCTACACTCAAGATATTTTTGGATCCCATCAGGAATTGTTTGACAATTGGTTCTCTGGAAAAAGAAAAAAAGTAGGCATGACACATTCAAGTTTAATATGCATTATTAATATTTTGTCCATCATTTTATTAAGCCTAGATAATTAGCAAAACATTTTTATCTGATTGGATATTAAATATACCTTTGACAAACAATTCATTTTTTCCAGGTCTAGCCCTGATTATAGTCCAAAAGTTTTCAATAATTTTTAAATCAAGCAAGGTTCCAGGTCAATGCAACATGCTTATCTCCATGGGGGTGGGGGGTGGGTAAGGGAAGGCTATATTTCTTAACCTTTTGTAATTTATGGCATGATGCAAGGTCTTGTTGCAATATTACATCTGTATTTGAATATTTCTGTAATACTGGACCAATTCTGCTTCTCAGTATATCAATGTATTTGCCAAGTTTTATCCTTTTCTCAGTGGGAATAAAATTTCTAGGTCCACTGGAAATTAAAAAAAAAACCTCCAAACAAATTTTGGGTGGTTTTACAATTTGATGAAGATGCTCAGTTCTTACAGGGTCAGGTAAACTATTATTTTAAACCCTTACATTCTCTCTTAGTATCAATTCTAAAATCACAGAGCAGCAAGGGCTAGGCAATTGAGGTTAAGTGGCTTGCCTAGGGTTACACAGTTAAGTGTCTGAGGCTAGATTTGAACCTAGGACCTCCCATCTTTAGGCCTGACACTCCTGACACTCAATCCACTGAGCTACCTATCTGCCACCCAACTGCCCCCCCACCACGGGTTTTTTTTTTCCCAAGTCGCCTTCTAGGATTTTATATGGAATCTCACAATAAAAATATTAGCCACTTGAGAGGTAGGACTGTCTTACTATTGGTTTATTACTGTATTTGTGTGTCCAGCATTTAGCATAATCCTTAGAACTGGCAAATGCTTTAATAGTTTTCACTAGTTAATTGATTCATAGCAAAGGTTAGTTGCCTTTTTTTTTTAAACCCTTACCTTCCATCTTGGAATCAATACTATGTATTGGTTCCAAGGAAGAAGAGTGGTAAGAGCCAGGCAATGGGGGTTAAGTGACTTGTCCAGAGTCACACAGCTAGGAAGTGTCTGAGGCCAAATTTGAACCTAGGACCTCCCATCTCTAGGCTTGGCCTCTTGGCTCCTGTCCCCTGCTTTTTTTTTTTTAAGCTGATCTCTCTGTTCTTCAACCTTTGAGAACTTGCAATCCCTTTGGCTTCCAGGCCCATCTGAAGGTCTCTACTTCTTTTCTGACAATTCAGTGATGTTTTTGAGTTTTGATTTTTTTTAACCCTTACTTTATGTCTAGTTCCAAGGCAAAAGAGTTGTAAGGACTAGGCAATTGGAGGTAAGTGACTTGCCCAGGGTCAAACAGCTGGGAAGGTCAGATTTGAACACAGGATGACCAGTTCTTAGGCCTGGTGCTCTATACACTCAGTTTTCTAGCTGCAGTGAGTTCTGGATGATTTTAATTTTAATTTTTCAATTCTTCATTCAACTTTGTACTTCTGTACAGTTGATGGTATTTCATTGTGATAGGAATGATTGATCCTTAAAATACTTGTTTTCCCCATACCAACACCCTTAATAGTCATTGAAGTGTATGCCTTAAGAGTTACCAGATCTACACATTTCCTTGAAATAATATCAATTTTCCAAAACCACATAAGCCAAAGCACAGTAAAGGAGAGCAGTGGAATGTTTTTTTTTAACATGAAATCCATTGCTAATTTGACAGAGTACTATCTAAAAGTGGGGGAACCAGCTTAATCTCATTTTATTTTGTAAAGATAAGATGCTGTGGAGCATCTTAGTATCAGTAAAAGCACACATGCCTGGTCATTGCTACCACAAAATGAAACCAGCCATTCAACAAGTATTTATTAAGTGCTTGTTCCTCCTTGTCTTTCATTTTCAAAGAGGACCAAAGATGTCTCTAGGTGATCTCAATTTGCTTGTGAATTGGATTTAAGTGAGGCAGCATTGCACCAAGTCATTGGCTTCACTATCTCTTCCAGAGTCATTGAAATCCAGTGGCAGGACAAAAGTCAGGATGATTGATCATGACCCAGGATGCAGGGGATTACCTTGTCATCCTCGATGTCTGACCAAGCTCTCAGTGCTCCACAATGCCAAATTTTGCTGCTTTTATGAGAGTTGGAACAAATTGTTCTCATCCATTCATTCTTTGGGGGAAGTTTTCAAATGCTTGGGGTAGCTACCCCTCTAACTCATTTTTGGATTTGAGACATGGTAGTTACCCTCAATCTGGTTTAGCTTGTCTGCTGAGAGGATTTATAAATAACATAAGGCAAATATTTCCATCCCCTTGTTGTGGTGAAGATGGAAAGATTTAAACTAGTTGATAACAATATTAGATATTCTAAAGAGTGATGGACTTGGATAAAACTATATGGTCATATGTCAGAACATCAGACCCTAACCTAATGAAGGCAGATTGAGCTTTTCCCCATCTGTCCATCAGCAACGACCCATACATTAACAACTCCTTGTTGATTTTTAACAGATCTCTCTATCCATTGTAAGATTAAAAACTATTAAGCAATAACTCCAAATATTACACTTTATAACATTTATTAATAATCACTAGAAGTAAAGGAATAAAAGGGTAATTAACAAAAATAAGCCACGTGCCCAAACTCTCCTTGCCTGTTTAAAAGAACCACTCCACCAAAGTCACAAGAGGAAGACAAAAGAGAGACAGAGACAGAGAGAGACAGAGAGAGAGACAGAGAGAGAGATAGAGACAGAGAGAGAGATAGAGACAGAGACAGAAATACACAGAATTTATATCCTGCCTAAGTCAGTACGTAACAACAGGTGCTGGGAAATGAAGTCCAGGGGTACAGAAATTCTAATCTAATGAATGATATATTTAATCAAAAACTTTCCTAAAATCTAGGTAAACTATATATATATAGTTTTCTTTTCTCACATACTAGCTTAGCAATTCAATTTAAAAAATGAAATAATGTTAGTTTAGCTGATTTATTCTTTATAAGACCATGATGGCTCTTTTTAATCACTATTTGCCTTTCCAGATATTCACTAAATATCTCTATAAAGACTCATTGTAGAATTTTCTTGGGAATTTAAGTCATACTCATTGATGTATAGTTTGAGGCCTCTGTTCTCTTTCCTTTTTAAAATGGTGACATTTGTCTCTGGCTAATTTTATAGTATCTTACACTTACCCCTTTTATGTTATCTTTCCAATATTATTGGGAGTACCTCAGCAATGACATGTATTAGTTTTTTTTCTATACATTATTATAGTTATATATATAATAATAATAAAAATAAAAATATATATTATATGTATATATATGTACAAGTCATTTCATCCAGAACTATTAGTATGTAGTTCTGGATGAAATGACTTGTACATATCAAAATAAATGTGTTGCCTACTTCCTATCTCCTTAATCATCTTGGGCTTTGATTTTCTGTTAAATTTTTTTTTTTCATTTCTAGTTCAAAGGTGATTTTCGTTGGGAGAGAAAGCAGAAACAAAATATAAATTGAGCAGCTTTTATTCTTTCTATTTCTATTCTTTTTATTCTTTCCATTTTGTTTTCATTGTCCCATCCACCTATGAAGTGGTTCTATCCTTTCTTTGATCCTCTTTTCCCCCCCCTAATATAGCTAATAGAATGATTTCCCTACCCCTCTTTGTAATCCTTAGCTTCTCTTACTGGTGGCATGTCAGCTCATTCTAAGCATTAACATTCCTGAGCCTTTTTTTTTTTAATTGAAGTGTGACATGCTCTTATCTTTATCCTCTTTTGCTTGGACTTGCTTCTATCTTAAGTTAGCTGGTGAACAGTTTACTACAGATAAAATCACTGTTTTTACATCCATTGACTTTCACCCAAATATTTCTATCATCCTCTCCCCTATGATTCCTGGACTTCCTTAGATATGAGTTTTATCTTCTTAATTAACAATGCTAACCTCATCCATTTTACTTATGCAGTTTCTTTGGAATAAGTTATATCTATTTAAAACCATAGTCTAGTCATAAGAATCATCATAACAAGGGTTGGTGATATTTGTTTCCTTGTTTTAAGTCTTATATAGTTGCTTGTGTTGTTTTTTTCCTTTCCTTTTTCTGGCCTAAACTTTGTATATCTGTATATAGATATTTGAGTGCAAAGGTTATAACCTTATTGGCTTCTTTCTTGCATTTTATTCTCTATGAATTTCTGTATGCCTTACCTGCTAATCTCCTTAATTGTAACTTCTCTCTATGATATATAGCTTGGGAGATAGTCTTCTAACTTTTTTATTTTTTAAAGTCCTTTTGAATTGATTTGTAAGACATCTGGCAAATATAGCCTTACTAGTCTCTGCTGATATAGCTGATCTCTGGCCAGAAATCTGTCATCCCTATATTTTAAGTCATTATCCAGAAGTTCACATCCCATACTGGAGAGGTGGGAGGGCCCTTGAAAAGTGCACTGGGATATTAGGAAGTAGGCCAAATTTGTTATCCCCAGAATGGAGTTTTGAACCCATGGAATACATCCTTAGCATGCAAAATAGATGGGTAACTGTGGGAAAAGAGCAAGCATGTTTAATAATAGAATCTCTTCTAAGCCTCTTTGTGGTTATTCATTGGATTTTTTCTGTACCCCAAGTAAACATTTCCTGATAACATCTTTGTCATGTATTCTAGAGATTTCTCTCCTTTCTCCTCAACACTGTAGGGGTCATTGAGGAAGTTGCTATATCTGCATTTATGCTTTGAACCAAATCTAATTATACTATTTCTATTTATGTGTTTTGTTGAACCCTCATTCACTAAGCCTTGAGTTGTGACCTGACATTGTGCTTTAAATCTTGTGTTTATTACAGAAAAGTAAAAATTTCAAAATATTAAAATGAGTTACTTCCATTTGAAAATCCTAAATGTATACATATCTATATCAATACTTGTAAGTTAATCAGCTTAATTATCTTATGTTCAAGGGGCAACTGTAGTATAGTAGAACAGAAAGCCTGATTCAGAATCGGGAAAAGTTGAGTTCAGGTCCTGTCTGTAACATAGACTGACTTTATGATCCTGGATAAGTTACTTCCTCTCTCTTCACCAGAAAATTTTAAGATTATAAATTTGCAGTTAAGTACTGATCTCATTGGTTGAAGTTGTTTCCTCACTATAGATCCCCATACCAATGAAATCACAGATATGGTCCAAAAATGATCTCCAATAATTAAACTTAATATTGTTTTGGAAAATGGTTTATAAAAGAATATTAAAGGAAGTGTGACATAGTAGAAAGAGATTTTGAGTCAAAGACCTGAGTTAGAATCCTGACTTTGCCATTTAATACTTTTGTGATGATGGGCAAATAATTCAATCTCTCTGTCTGTCAGTTCTTCATCAATAAAATAAGGTAGTTGTATTAGATGAAATACTCTGAGATAGTTCTTCAGCTAAAAATATAGAATTCCATGAACTTCGACTTCTCCAGAGAGACTAGTGCCATGCTTGGTACATAAAAGGCATGCAACAGATATTTATTGCAATAATTTTTCTCAACTGATTCAAAATATTAGTAGTTTAAACAAATAAATTCTTTAAAATCTTAATATTAAAGAGAATTAAATTCACATTAGTAACTCAAAAATTACTATTATTATAATGTAGAATTTAGATCACCATAAAATAATGCTTATAATAATGTCGTTTACAATGAAGGATACCAGAGTAAGGTTTATGTAAAGTATATCTCTGAAATTCTTCTTTGGTTCCACTTATATCCATTTTGTTCTCTGTTCTGTTGTCCTGTCTATTTCCTGGAGCTACAGGTTTCTTAATGCCAAATCTTCTTGAATTTCCAACCTCTGCCTCTGGGTTACATCCTATTTGTAGGCAGCCTTCAGTGAAATCGAATTCATGGGATAATATATTTTGAACTAAAAGAGACCAGCTTTAAAAAAAGAAAACAAAACAAGAACCAAACTTATAGGTGAAGCAAATGAAACCTAGAAAATTTAATGAGCTGTTCAAGGTCATAAACAGTTTGGCAATAAAAACTAAAACTGGATCCCAAGTCTTCTCATTCATTCAATAAACATTCAAGTCACTAATGAGATCAATCTAGTTACTGAGTTAGGCACTGGGGATACAAAATTGAAACAATAATAATACTAGTCCTCAAAGAGGGCTGTCTTGAAACATTGTTAACCTGTGTTTCTAGCTCTAAGTGGGGTTGTGTGCAACTTCTTTAATCTCTTCAACTCCTAGTTTTTCCAGCTGTAAAATGGGAATATTATTTTCTCTCCCTGGAGAAAATGGAGAAAATGTATGTCTGGTGTCATGTAAGCGGATTGTGGGAAGTTTGCGGGGGGGGGGGGGGGGGGGGCTGTATGTGTGTGTGATATTGTTGAAGTTAGTTGTCGTTTTTTAAGCCTTACCTTCTGTTGTAGAACAGTCGCCATTTGGTTCCAAGGCCAAAAAACAGCAAGGGCTAGGCAATTGGGATTAAGTGACTTGCCCAGGGTCCCTCAGCTAGGAAGTGTCTGAGGTCACATTTGAAGCCAGGACCTCCTGTTTCCAGGCTTGGCTCTTCATCCTCTAAGCCACCTAAGCCTCTTATTGGAGTTCTAACCTTTATACTCCACTGGTGCACCTAAACTGTTCCTTGCTTATATTGGTCTATGGCAGTTGCAGTCATCCTGCCGAATTCTACCTTCTTTCCCTCTCTGTCTGGCTAGAGATATCTCCTGTCTACTGTGGGTAGTAAGATCTGAAGTTTTGTTTGAAATATCCTTAGGATGAAATTTGAAGCCTGCCAGTCATCTGTACCCATTGCTCACAAAGAATAGGAACTATCTTAGAAAAGCATGTGGTTTACTTTCCTATTTCTCAGAATGAGATCAGAAGACTTGGGGGACTTCAGGGAAGGTAGAAGGAACTTGTAGAAACTCTAGTTGCAGGACTGGCTGGAGGAGAACAAGGAAAGATTCTATTTACAAACTAGCTGGTTAGCAGATTGACACAGCTCCTCATTTTCATTTTTTATCTGTAATTTTTTAAAAGCTCAGTTAGATTATTTTTGAAATCGATTTCAGTTCAAAATACATGATTCTCTGAATTCAATTTCACTGAAGGCTTCCCATAAACAGGGTAACCTAGAGGAAGAGGTTGGCAACCCAAGATATGGCATTAGGAAGCCTATAACCCCAGGAAACAGACAGATGAAGAAGATCTCAGTCAATATGCCAATCAACTGTTTTTGTGAATAGGGTCCTGTAGTGTTTGGGCCCTGTCCTTCTCCAACCAAGCCTTTTTTCCTCCTCTGATTTTTTAAGATCTGTAGTAATACAAAGTGAAATATCAAAGACGTAGAAAACCAAATAGTTGATTTTTCACCTATCATGTGATCTTTAGAGATCTGGTTTTCTGTTTGTTACTTTTTAGAAGGGGATTAAGGAGACAACATGCTTAGAGGGAGCAAGGAAGGAGAGGACAGACACTAACTGATGATGGTTGGAGGGTTTTGTGGCATGAAAAAAAATTGTGAACTCCTTATGCATTTGAGATTGCAGTGACTGCAGAAAAGTATTTACATCAGATAGGTGACTCTTATTATGGTAATACTAGTTTAACATATGCTCACATCAAAGAGAGAAGCTATTTTTATTATTTTACAGACTCATCATTTTAAAAGAAACTGTCAAATTTTATGTGGCTTTTTTATTACCCCATTCTTCCAGGTTCCATTTGAAAAAGTAACATCCTTTCTAACCTTGAACATAAGATACCTCTTTCGATATTGTTTTTATCATCTGCCAGACATTGAGTATTAATATGGCATTTTAGTTCAGTTCAAGTTATAGAGCAAACTCCGGCAAAATATATTATCTTGGAATGTTAAAAGTGCCCCCTCCAGTGAACCAACCAGAATCTCAGATGATGTCAGGCAGCCCACTGGAATGTTTGCAGACTAATTTCTCTTAAGAACCAGCAGAGGGAGCAACAACCTCTCATTTCTACAATTCTAATGACTATTTAAATGTGTGGTGGTTTGGTTTTTTAAAAAGGACTAGATGAAAAGATACATTTTGAAGGAGTTAAGATTTGGAATTTCTCATCAGTTATTTCCAGGATATAAACAGGATCAGCTAGAGATGCAGAATGGAGAGTCGGAGGGGAAGATTGCCCAGTTTAATATGCAATAATAGCATTAGGAACTTGTTATCCCCAGCTCTGTGAATTAAAGGTTAAAGCAATGGGATGGCCCAAAGACAAGAGAGAATGAATGAAATAATTTTCTCAAGGAGTATTATTTTTTATTTTATGTGACAAAAGTAAGTTATTTGCATGTGTAAATGTATGGAATTATATGTATAATTCAGTAATTATCATATGTAGAAAATAAATTTGCCCAACTCACAATATATAGAATAGTTCTACTCATCATTTGTAGTCAGGAAAAAATACTTTTATTCTGTTTAACTTCGTGTTTGTCTTCTTAGATCATCTATCTATTGATGGGAGTAGGAAAGAAGACAGGATATCAAAATATATTTAATATGGCAAAAAGTCCCCCAAAACAGATCTTATAAGCCCACAGAGAGAAAGAGTTCCCATTAATCAAATATTGCAAAGAAATGATCCAAGATATTGTAGGAGCAACTGTGATGGGATGCCTGGAATGATTTACATGACTTTTGATACCTAGGTTGTTTTATAAACATTGCTTCTCAGACAATAACTACCTACTAACATTTATTGACATGCCTACTATATGATAGTTACTGTTTTAAATGTTGGGGATATGAAGAAAAGCCAAAAAAAGTCCCTGCTCTTGGAGCAGTTCACAGTCTAATAGGGTAGATGGTACTGAAACAACTATGTAAAAACAAGCAAAATAAAGAATAGATGGGAAATAATCTGCAGAAGAAAGGCACTAGAATTAAGAGGAACAGGAAAGGCTTTTTATAGAAGAGAGGATTTTTTTTTGTCCCTTATAGGAAGCAAGGGAAGTCAAGTGTTGGAGATGAAGAGGAAGAACACTCTAGGCATGAAACATACAGTGAAAATTCCTGGAATCAGAAGATGGAATATGGTTCTTTTTTTAAATCCTTACCTTCCATCTCAGAATTAATACTGTGTATTAGTTCTAAGACAGAAGAGTGGTAAGGGCTAAGGAATAGGGGTTAAGTGACTGGCCTAGCGTCACACTGCTAGGAAGTGTGTGAGGCCAGATTTGTACCCTGGACCTCTTGTCTCTGGGCCTGGCTCTCAATCCACTGAGCCACCCATTTGCCCCCTTTTTCAGAATAGTCTTTATACATTTGTTAAAATAAATTGGAATTGCAGGTTAGACAATACTATTCACTTTTCAAGCATTTTCTGTGACTCTCTTTCACCTCTAGGATAAAGAAAATCTTTTGGCATTTAAAATTAGAAAAAATCTGGTTTCCATGTCTTTTTAGGGTTATTTCAAATTATTCAGTTACTCACAGTTTACATCCCAGCTATTTACATTTCTCTTAGTTCAGCATTCTATCTCTTCCCCCCTACCTGTTTTTGCACAAAACATGATCCATATCTAGAATGCATTCCTTCCTTACTTTTGTCCCTTGGAATCTAAGTTCAGATGCCACTTCATATGACCTTTTCTGATGTCCCCCATTTTTCATGCACTCTCTTACAGAATTTATTTACTTACATATTGCTTCTCCCTATAGAATATAAGCTTCTTGAAGGCAAGAACTGCTGGTCATTTTTAATATTTGTATATCCAACAACTAGCACAATTGCTTTTCTTAGAAGATGGTGACGAATACTTGTGAAATTGAATGGAATGGTCCAGTAACATGCTTAGGATACAATAACACTCAAATGGATTTGTTGTCTTCAATGAAAATTACTTCCAGTAATGCACATTATAAACCATCTGCGCTTGACCATCTTCATTGATTCTTGTCCATATCTTCTTATATGTAATTTTCCTTTGATATGAGGACTATCAATTCACTTTGATTATACCTAAGTTATTCCTTGTCCTTGACATATGAGAAGTCCTTCTTCTCTTCCTATCATTATCATACTATTTCTTGATGAGATCTTTCATCTCTGTCTTTTAGATTTCCTCCCTGATAATACAATCATCCCTTCTACGTCACAACTTTTTCCATTGCAGTTTTGATGTATCATGGGTTGGCATAAGAAATTAAGTGGGAATTTATTGGGAGTTTGGTGGAAGCTGCAGACAACATGTGAAGACCAGCAGAAAAATAGAAGAAGTCTCACCTATGACCAAATGCTTAATCCAAATTTACCATAAAGTATTGTAAATATCCTATAAAAGAAAAAAATAAAAAATTCACAGTTCTTTGGTGAAGGGAGGACCCAAAATTTTACATGGATTTTCCAGATCATGGGGGTGCTACACTCCTAACCCTCATGCTGTGTTTGCAGTTTGTTCTCACCCACCATTTAATTCTTCATTATGAGATATTAATTTTTGATTCTTCAGATACTCTTTTATTTCATGTCTTGCCATACAGCTACACTGGTAGAATGCTTGTCTTAAAAAAGATGAGCCTTTGCTATTATGGACAATTGGGGCTTTGCAATTTTCCAAAGATAACCCAGCTTGCTCTGCTCTGTCTGTTCCATTCTGGGCCTAAACTTATTGGTCATCTGTATTTTATATTCCAGATAATATGGATATTATAATATGGGAAATAAACATTCTTTCTTATGTGGATGGTCAGGACTAACTGAGAACTAATCTCTTCCAGGACTTCTTTCATTGTCCCAGAGCTGGATACAATCAATACAATGCCATCTACAAATGGAACATTTGGAAGACAATGTGGACTCCTAGTTGAGTTTCATCTGGTACAGTGGCGAAGCATTTGGAGCATACATCTTCCCATTTATGTCCTTTCTGTTGTTTATGGTTAGAGGGTGGCTGAATAGAATAATTTCTATTGTTATATCTTTAAAGGAATTTTGATCGATTTTGAGATATGAATTGAAAACACTTTCTGGAAAAGATCCTGTAAGGTGAGTGGTGTTTTGCTCTACCAAAACAATGCTTAAGCAAATGATAAACACAGTAGGACACCATATTCATTACATCTTTCAGTCAATTGTGAAATAGTAAAATGTGGTTCATTGTTAATGACTTTTTTTGTGAAAATATGCTTGTCTTTTCTAAAAACACCTTCATCAAAGATGTCCTCAGCTGATGTATATCTTGCTCAAGATGTTGTATTCATAAGAGAGTAGGTATATATTAGTAGGAATGTCTTGATCTCTTCTTTCTTATTATTAGTAAAGGCTCAAGTATTTTCCATGCTTTTGGTATCTTACCCTTTTTTTAGATACCACCTGTTTGATCTCTCAATGATTTTATTGTATTATTTCAACTATGAATCTGCTTTTCATACTTTAGGCCTAATTTGTCTGCTTTTCCTGTCTTTGTTCTTTTGAGTATCATTTTGTCTAGGATTGTGATGTCAGAGTCCAAGTGTCACATCTTTCATACAGAAAATTGTATATATAACACAAAACTCTCTCTCTCTTTCTCTCTCTCTCTCTCTCTCTTTGCTTTTCTATCCTTACATGTCCTTGGGATGATTTTGAGGATCTGAGTATCTTAACCAAGTTTTTTTAAATGGTTTTTACACTCCACTGCTTCTCTCTGTTTTATTAGATCATATTGCTAAAAATCAAGTAAAAATTCTTCTGTATGAACATTTACAAATGAATTTTTATTCTAACCTAACATAGCCTTTGTCAGTTATCTCTCTACATTAAGCAAGTAAGGCAGCTGTTTGCTTACCGGGTTCTGTTATCTTCCTTGTTATGGCAATTATTTATATTAGTTAAATTTATGCATAAAATTATTATTATAATTATTGTCAGTATTCTGTTGTCCATCAATGAGGAAAATGTGATGACAATAATATATTACAGTTCCTTTCATGCCAGTTTTGAAATTTATATTCACAGAGAATTTTATGGGGAAATCAAAATATCACATGATTCTAAAAAATAGAATCAAAGAGGCTTTTGGCATTTGACCCCTCTAAAAATTTTTCATATCAGAATCTATCAGATATCTAAATATCTTTGGAGAAAGGAGATACTGTAATTTCCTTTCCAGGATGTATAGGTCTCATAGTTAAATAATCCTTAAATCAAGACATAGAAGTGTTTTGATGCCACTTTCCATAGAAAAATGATTGATGTTCAGTTGAGGTTATTGAATTGAAAAAAGATCAAGATTTATAACTTCCTAGATTATCAATAAGAGCTCTGCTACCAAGAGTTTTAATCTTTTAATTTACAATGAGGTAGGAATTAAGTAATATGGATATGCATAATCTCTTCAAAGGTATTTTCTTCTAAAACCATCTTAGTCAAATGGCAGAAGCTGAGTTGCATTGGTGTTGTTATGACTTCTTAGCATAAGTAAAGGTAAAGTGGGAAAGAAGAATGAGGACCAAAGGATATAACAGCTCAGATGGAGGAGAAGCAAAGCAGCAGAAGACATGAAACACATTATAAGAGAAAAATGAATATGAGTAGAACCTTAAAGCCTTTCCATGGGCATGAAATGTTTCCCATCTTCCCCTCTTTTTATCTGAATCTTACTCATTCTTCAAAGTCTCCTTCAAGTCCTACTTGTTCCATGGAACTCTTTTTCATTACATAAGAACACCTGATGAGTCTAAAGTACTATACAAATGTAAACTGTGAATACTATTACTGTTGTTGTTAAGATAATAATCAATAATGCACTACATGCTACAGTGGATTGAATGTTATTCTCGGAATCAATAAATATTTAGTTTGAATCTAACCTTTGTTATATATTAACTTTGTGATTATGGAACAATAACAATCTCTCTGAGTCTCATTTTCCACACCTGTAGCTTTGTATAAGTTCACATCTTCAAGTGCTTCCCTGTATTAATGTTCATCATTGTAGCTCTCTAGCTGTCATCTATAAGTTGATGATTCTCAAATCTACTTATGCTGTCCCATCATGTCTGTTGATCTACAGTCTCACTTCTCCTTTACTTTTCAGGAATCTTGAATCAGTTGTCAAGTAGTCATCTTAAATTCAACATGCCCCAAACCTAATCTTTAACTTAAGCCCCAAACTCACTCTCTTTTCCCCTAAAACCCTACCCTTTTCTAAACTTGCCTGTTACTGTTAATGGCACCACCATCCTACCAGGCTTCCAGACTTGCAACTTAGATACCTCAATGCCCCCCTATTTCTTACCCCTTCATATACAGTCTATTGCCTGTCAATTTCATCCTTGCAAATTTTTTTGATTAGGCCTCCTCTCTCCTGACACTGCCATCATTGCCCTGATGTGGACCCTCATAACCTCATGTTTGGATATTGCATTGGCCTGTTGATGGTGCTCTCTTCTCTCCAGTCTATCCTGTGTTCAACTGCCAAAGTGGTTTTTACTAATGTACAAGTCTGATCAAGTCACCCAGTCACTCAGTAAAAACTCTAGAGACTCCCCATCACCTCCAGGAGTAAAAATGAAATGCTCAGGCATTCAAAGCCTTTTATGTTTTACCTTTCCAGTCTTCTTATACCTAGTCCTCCAGCCATGTACTCTTTGATCTAGTGATTCTGACTTCCTTCCTTTGTTGTGATACACTTTCCTTCTATCTTTATTCCATGAATAAGTCTTTACATCTTTTGACTCTGGGCATTTTCACTTACTATTCCTCATGATTGTGAATTAGAAGATGATAAGTACAAATGTTTCCACAGACAAAGAAAACCAAATTATGAGAACAATGATCAAACATAACTTTTCTAATGCACATTAAATTTATTATATTAGTACCAACTTGCCCTGCATATCTGTATCTCCTTCTGAACAATGAGTAAATAATGTGGAGTCATTATCAAAATTGTTCTATCTGTTCTAGCTAGATCAAGAAGTCCAGTTCCCAGATGGTGCTTACTTTTAAAAACGTATGTGCCAATTCCCCCTTCTCTATGTGGTGTTGAATCAGGGGCTTTGCATTAAGCCCCTGAACTTCTAATTTCTTTCACCTTTCACTGAGAGCAAATGAGTCAGGTTCCAACCTGGGCAAGTAAGGGAAATTGAGATCGTTGTTATTTCTTACAAGCATGTTGTTTGTAGTTTATTATACTTTTATTTAATCTTATTAAAATATTTACTAAAGTTATGATCCTGACTCAGAGAATTTGTTTGATATGGAAACCAGGGACAGGGTAATGTCTAATCAGATGAGAGAATAAACTATTATTTGAATGAGATATGTCCCTAGATTTGAATGACTTGAGGATAACATAGCAGTGTGGGGAAGGAATGTTGACAGTCACTTTAGTCCATGATCTTGACTGTTCATAGAAGCTGGCATCAACAGACTGCTATCATATTTATAGAATTTATTTCATGGAATTTAGATCTAGAAACTCATGCATTATTGAGTATATCCTCTATAATTTATGATGAGGAAATTGAGTCACAGAATAGCTAAGTAAAGTCCACAAGACCTACAGTGGGTAATTTTTTGAGCCAGGATTTGAACTCATGCATCCCAAATTCATGACCTGCCCCTTTCTTTATCTACAATGTTTTATTAATGCAGTTTTCTCCAATGACTATCCCACACCCAATTGGTCCCTTGGATAAAATCAAGCAAAACACATCACCATATTGGTGATATATGAAAATGTATGCTTCCTTGTTTATAATATACCTACTCTCTATTGAAAGCTTGTGTCTTTCAACATCAGTCCTCTTTCTTCATACATTAATATCTTCTTTTGAGGGTAAAAACTGTTCTGTGTGGACAGCTCAGTCTGAAGGTGGATGTAACTTGTGGGTGGAGGACAGAAGTCTTCCCTAATAATATATTCAAGTAGGGACATCTGCTCCCTTCCAAAATCATATCATAATTTATGGCATCAAATAACTGTGTAACAACTCATGGTTGCACACTAGACTAGGAATCAGAAGCTCTTGGTCTGATCACTGTCATTAAGTGATTATTTAATCTTTCTGAGACTAGGTCCCCTTTAAAAAACAACAACAAATTTTTATCTTCTGCTTTAGTGTCTGTTTTAAGACGCAATTGCAGTAAAGTCTATGTAATCAGGGTTAAGTGACTTGCCCAAGGTCACACAGTTAAGAAATATCTGAGGTCAAATTTGAATCCAAGACCTTTCAAATCTAGTCCTGGTGGTGTATCCACTCTTCTACCTAGCTGCTCCTGTATTATTCTTTTTAATCATTAGCTTTGGAAACTATAAATTACTAGGGAACCCAGATCCTCTTGTCTCCAGTCCTGATGCTTTATCCACTCTGCTCCCTTACAGCCCAGTTCCTTCATTTTTAATAATGGGATAATCATATCTTCATTGTCTCTCTTAGGCATTTAATCAATGAATATTTATTAGGCACCTATTTGCCAGGCACTGTGCTAAAATGCTGGGGATATAAAGCAGAGCAAAAGACAATTACTGCCATCCATACACTCCCAATTTAATGGAGGAGGCACAAAGAAGATATGTACCAGATGTAAAGCAAATGTGTAAAAGAGATAAGGCATTAGAGTTAAGAGGTGTTGGGAAAAGCTTTCTGAAGAACATGTGATTTTAGCTGGGGGGAGGGGGAACCTAAAGAAAGGCAGGGAAGCCAACCAGCAGAGGTGAGGAGGGAGAACATTCCAGGAATGAACACAATCAGAGCCAGTGCCCAGAGTCCAGAGATGGAATGTTTTGCTTGTGGAGCAGCAAGGAGACCAGTGCTGCTGGATTGAAGAAAATATGGAGGAGAGTAAGATTTTGGGTTATAAAGAACTTCAAACATCCTTCATAACCTAACATAACTTTCACAAGGTTCTGAAACTCAGCTGCTCTAGTGATAGTCATTTTAAATAAAAGTATAGGAAAGCATTCTAGAAATGTAAGGTATTAATCTTTTCTGCTGTTTGGGATTATACAGGCCCTTCTTTCTCTTCATTTGAGAAACTAGTTTAAAAATAATTTTAGTTAATTTTTTAACTTGTTACATTAACTTCCCTTGCTCCCCTCTCCCCATTAGAGAAGGCATCATTTGACAAAAAGATATATCTCTATATAAAACTATGCTTTCCTTATTTTTATTTATTGATTTTTTCTTTGGAGGTAGACATACACAAGTCATTCTTCAAACAGTATTTCAGTTGCTATAAATAATGTTATCTTGGTTCTGCTTGTCTCACTCTTCATAAATTCATATAGTTCTTTCAGTGTTTTTTCAAAATTAATCCGTTCATAGAAAAACCTCCAGGAAGTGATGCAGAGTGAGAGGAGCAGAACCAGGAGAACATTATACACAGAGACTGATACACTGTGGCACAATCAAATGTAACTGACTTCTCTACTAGCAGCAATGCAGTGATCCAGGACAATTCTGAGGGACCTATGAGAAAGAACACTATCCACATCCAGAGGAAGAACTGTGGGAGCAGAAACACAAAAGAAAAACATAGGATTGATCATATGGTTTGATGGGGATGTGATTGGGGTTTTTATGGTAAAAGATCTCTCTATTTCAACTATGAATAACATGGAAATAGGTTTTGAACAATGATACATATATAACCCAGTGGAACTGCTTGTCACCTTTGGGGGGGAGGAGGGAAAAGGGGAGGGAGAGAACATGAATTACGTAACCCTGGAAAAATATTCTAAATTAATTAATTAATGAAAATTTAAAAAAAGGTTGACAAAAAGAATTAATCCACTCATCATCAATTGTTGTGGCTCAGTATTTTTCTATCACAATGATATTTCACAACTCGTTTAGCCTAGTAATAGTAAGCAGTAACTAAGTTTTGAAGTGACCATTTCTAAGGCCTAGGTAACATAAAGCAAAATTAGATTTTCCCTGTGGAAAAATGATTTTTAAAAGATTTATTCCAGCTGAATGAGAGCATTTATTATTTGATGTATTTAAAAAAATGTTTACTTTCTTAATATCAGTTCTAAGACAGAAGAGCAGTAAGAGCTAGGCAATTGGAGTTAAGTGACTTGCCCAGAGTTACACAGTTAGGAAGTATCTGAGGTCAGATCTAAACTCAGGTCCTTTCAACTCTAGTCCTGGTGCTGCCTCCACTCTGCTAACTAGCTCCCCATATTCCTTTTTGTTTGTTTGTTAAAACTCTTACCTTCTGTCTTGAAATCAAAACTGTGTGTTGGATCCAAGGCAGAGGAGTGGTAAGGGCTAGGCAATGGGGGTCAAGTGACTTGCCCAGAGTCACACAGCTGGGAAGTGTCTGAGGCCAAATTTGAACCCAGGACCACCCATATCTAAGCCTGGACCTCTATCCCCTGAGCCACGCTGCTGCTCCTTGTATTATTCTTTTTAACCATTACATTTAGAAATCATAAATTACTAGTATGGTTGAAAGTGAAAAAAAAAAAGAAAGCCAACCTTAAATTATTCTATTATTGTGGAGAAATTTTAAAAAAGTTCTGAAAGAGGCAATAGCCATCTAACCATGCTAAAAGGGAAACAGGAGGATGTATAAGAATTCAAAATGTGTTCATCTACTCTGCATGTCTCCTGAGTGAGTTTACAAGATACTGAGAAGTCAGTGTGGTTTCAGGAGAGAATGCATGTGTTTATCAGATGTTCTTGCTGAGACGAATAAACAAAGAGTACTGAGACCCGGGAAATGATATGCTTGAAATTTAAACAGGCATATTCCTCAGGAAGGAAAAGATTGTGTCTGGGAATTGATGGCCCTTTGTGGGCTCACTGGAAAGATAGGATATGTACACATGAAAACTGAAGGTGAACTGGTATCTAACATATAACATAACATTACATGAATTCTGACTTCGACTCAGACTCCAGGTCCAACCTTCGATGCTTCCTCTATTTTTTTTCCTGTCCATTTGAAGAAATTCCTCTCTGCTTTTTGGAGGCATAATCTTATTAGCAAAATTCCCATTTCTTTTTTTTCCCCCTTCACAGTAAAGATTCAAGTCTGTGACAGCTGAGTGGTTGAGTGGAGCGAGAACCAGACCTGGAGTAGGAAGGTCTTGGATTCAGATCTGGCCTCAGCCACTTCCTAGCTCTGTGACCCTGGGCAAGTGACTGAACCCCAATTGCTTAGCCTTATTGTTCTTCTGTTTTGGAATCAATACTTGTATCAATTTCAAGTCAGAAGGTAAGAGTTAAAAAAAAGATCCAATTTACTTTAATATCCATTTGTTAAGTGCTGGTTATGGACAAAGCAGTGCAATGGGCCCTGGGACTCACATTGACCAAAATAAAAGAGTCAAAGGCAGGTTTTGGGAAGGACCTGAATGGCAGAGACAAAAGATGCTTTCTATTCTCATTCCTTTGACTAAAATGTTGTTTCCTTTTCTGAATTTTTTTTTTGGCTCAAATTTAGAATGCTTTCTCAGACCTGGCCTTTTTACTTTTCAACAATGATGTAATATAAAAACTCTTGGACGTAGTTTCTGGCTGTACTTTGCCTGGTGCCTTGATTTCCTGTACCCTTATTCAGGCAGAACCCAGCCACACTCTCCCACTACTAATAACCAATCACTATTAAATTTCATCATCATGGTATTTTACTCATTCTTGGATACTCAACACTTTCCCAACTTTTTTTTTTTTAATCTCTTACCTTCTGTCTTAGCATAGTCTGGTTTGGTTTCAAGGCAAAAGAGTGCTAAGGGATAGACAATTGGGGGGTGGGTCAAGTGACTTTCCTGGGGTCATAGAGCAAGGAAAGTATCTGAGGCTAGATTTGAACCCAGGACCTCTGGTCTTTGGGCTTGGATCCCTAGCTACTGAGTTATCTGGATATCCCCTTTCCCAACTCTCTTAGCCTCCTCTTTTATTTGAGGGTAGAACACTACCCTACTATCAAAACTTTCCTTTTTTGAGGTCAAGATCCAGACTTTCCAGTTCATTCTCCATTTGCAATTCTGCTTGATCTGAACTTCCTGGGAAAAAATGCCCCCAATGTCCTCCCAACCCCACCTCCCCTTCCTTGCTTGTGTGTGTGTGTGTGTGTGTGTGTGTGTGTGTGTGTGTGTGTGTGTGTGTGTGTGTGTGTGTATTGTTTTCCATTAGATTGCTCAGTCCTTGAAGGCAGAAACTGCCTTTCATTTTCATATTATATCCCTAGCACTTATGGAAGTGCATGACACACAATAAGTAATAAATATTTTTTAATTGAATTGATTTCTGAACATTCAATATTCTGCTACTACTCTGTTAGTTCAGGGAAGATAACATTGTTTTCTTTCAGTTTTTGGTACTAGTGTGAGCAGGAATTATCAACCCTTTTCAGATTGGCAATTTGATGAAAATCATGGACCATTTATCAGAATAAAGTCTTAAAAATTATAAAAAATAATCATAGTATTATAAAAGAAAAGAATTATGTTAAAATTTTTCAAATTAAAAAAAAAAGCTCTTGGATCTCAGGTTAAGACCTCTTGTCTTAGAGGTCTCCTGACTTGGATTAAGACATCTCTTTGTATTACCACTTTCATCTTAAACTGAATATCCAATTCTATGCTGTTTTTTTTTCTGGGGGGGTTGTTGGAGTGGGATTAGGCAGGACGTCATTTATGGCTTGTTCAATTTTATTTTCTAAGCTTGTGTAATTTAAATTATCAGTTTTTTGTTCTGTGAATTTTTTTATACTCATTCATTTTATTTATCAGTTTTTGCCATATGTGAGCAAAATAGTTTCTTTTTTAAAACAATTTCCTTAGTTTTCTCTAAAATTACTCTGAACACTCTTTCTTCATTTTTGATATTGATATTTTGGTTTTATTCTTCCTCCTTTTTATTCAGATTACCTATTACCATATTTATTTTGTTAGTTTTTTAAAAACGTTCCTAGTTTTATTAATTCATTTTTTATTTTTAGTTTTAACTTTTTTAGATTTTAAGAAATTTTACTTTTGTGTTTAGGTTTTTGTTACTTTTAAAATTTTTAATAAAGTAAAAGTAACATTTTCAAGGGATCCTCTAAGTGGTTCAGTGGATTGAAAGCCAGGCCTAAAGACAGGAGATGCTGAGTTCAGTTTTGGCCTTATATACTTCCCAGCTCTATGACCCTGGTTAAGTTACTTATCCCCCATTGCCTAACCCTTACTTCTCTTCTGCCTTGGATCAATATGCAGTTTTAATTCCAAGACAGAAGGTAAAGATTATAACAAACAAACAAAAACAATATAGGAACAACTGGGTGTTTTCTCTTGGCAATCATCAGAAATCTATCATTTCCAAATTTTCTATTTATTCAAGTCCTTGATTTTTTTTTTTTTGGTAAGACTTGTGTCAGCCTGAAAGGGAGGTATATCGTGGTTTCCAACTATTATATTTTGGCTATTTATTCCTCCATATAATACAAGTAACTTTTCCTTTAATTATTTACATGCAGACCCATTTCATGCATATATAGTAAGTATTGAGATTATTTAATTGTATATAGTGCCTTCAAGCATAATGTCATTTTCCTGTTTCTCTTTCAACAATGTCTGTTTTTATTTTTCTTGTCTTACATAATGGCTGCTAACATTCCTTTTAAAAAATTTAATCTGAAGTATAATAAATTCTGATTCAGCCTCTCCTTTTAACTCTTTATAAATCTTTTTTTTAGTTCATTTTTTTTGTAAACAATATATTGTTGGATCTTGCTTTCTAATTCTGTTATCTTGTTCTCTTTATGTGTGAATTTATTCCATTTATGTTCATGCTTTTCATCATTAATTTTGTGTTTCCTTCCATCCTAGCCTTCATGAAGACAAATATAATTTAAACTCTTAAAGGGATCTTCTTAAAGGGTCATTGATCCCAACATGCATATTGCTGGTCAATTCACATATAATTGGAAAAGTCAAGGAATTATTTTTTTAAACCCTTACCTTCATCCTTAGAATTAATACTGTGTATTGGTTCCATAGCAGAAGAGTGGTAAGGGCTGGGCAATGGGGGTTAAATGTCTGATATCAGACTTGAACCCAGGACCTCTCATCTCTAGGCTTGACTCTCAACCCCCTGAGCTACCCCATTAAACCCCCAATGAATGATTTTTAACAATGCATAACTGACATTTATATAGCTCTCTTAATGCATTCTCATCTCTTTAAGAAATCTGTGAAATGGGTGCTATAGGCATTATTAGGTTCATTTTATAGATTAAATATGGAGCTAAGAGAGGGAATATCACGTGCTCATGGTCACATAGCTACTAAGTGTAGGAAGCAAGGTTTGTACTCATGTCTTTCTTGGTTCAAGTCCAATACTTTACACTATGATCACAACAACAATAATAGCTGCTAGCCTTTATGTCATACTTTAATGTTTGCAAAATGCATTGCAAATGTCCTGATCAACTTCAACTGAAATAGGCTCTATTATTGCTACCATTTTATGATGAGGAAAGCAGAAACCACATGACTTGCCAATAGTCCCAAAGCTGGAAAGTTTTAGAAGTTGAATTTAACTCTGGTCTTCTAGATTCCAGGTGCAACACTCCATCCATTGTGCCACCTATCTGCTTCATAGAGTACGGCACTGCTTCTCTAATATTGATGTCAGAATAGTCTGCAGCTATATGGAGGATATTATTGAGTTTAAAATTATGAGAAAGGAAGAAGTAGGTTTTCATAGAGGGTTTTCCAAAGCAGCTCACACTATCATAGTCTTAGAATTAACTTAAAGGTGTAGAGAATATAAGAACTGGTATGTCTATTTGATCATCACTTCCTTTTCCCCTTTTCCTCCCCAAACAATTTAACTTAATAATAAATTTTAAAAGTTTATCTTGAGGTAGTTAGGTGGCTCAGTGGATAGAGCCAAGTCTGGAGATGGGAGGCCCTGGGTTCAAATCTGGCGTCAGATATTTTCTAGTTTTATGACCCTGGGCAAGTCATTTAATTCCAGTTGGCTAGCTCTTACTGCTCTTCTGCTGTGAAGCCAGTGCCCAGTAGCAATTCTAAGAGAGAAGGTAAGGGTTTGAAAGAAAAGTTTATGTCTAGCAAGATATCTCTCATATATGTATTAAGGTCATTTGAGATTGAATTATGTACTTGGAAATAATTTTGCTGTTTTTTCAATATAAATACAGGTATAGAATAATGGTTGAAGAATTCAAATTTGCAAGTAGGAAAGGGAGTAGAGGAAAGAAAAAAATTACTATATGCTTTTTCTAAGCTGAGGTGTTATGAGTCAACAGTATAATATGGAATACCAAAAAAGCTAGTACAATCTTTGTTGTTGTTGATTTGCTTTAGTCATGTCTGACTCTTCATGACCCCATTTGGGGTTTTCTTGGCAAAGATACTCGAGTGGTTTGCCACTTCCTTCTCCAGCTCATTTTATAGATGAGGAAAATGAAGCAAACAGGTTAAATGACTTCTCCAGTCACTGAGCTAGAAAGTATTTGAGGCTTTTTTTGAACTCAGGTTTTCTTGATTAGAGGCCCAGGTCTCTCTCCACTGCACCACCTAGCTGCCCTAACACCAGCTCAGGCTCTCTTTAAAGATGCATAGTGTTTAGACAAGTCATCTTGTTTTATGCCCTGGTCAGTTCACATTTGGATTATTATGTTCTTTTCTGAGCACCACCTTTAAGGAAGGACCCTGGTAAATCAGAAACTGTCTAGAAAAGAGTAACTGTTGTGAAGATCCTTAAGGTAATACCATATGGGGACTACTTAGAGAAGCCAGGGATTTTTATTCTGGAAAAAAGAGGAAATTCCTCAGCCATGATAGCTATCCTCATGTATTTTAAGGTTGTATAGAAATTAGATTTGTTCTGCTTGATTCCAGAGAAGAGTGATGAATAAAAGTTGAAAGAAAGCAAATTTAGGCATTAAACATATAAGATTTTTTTTAACAATTAGAGCTATCCTGTAGTCGAATGAGTTACCTTAGGATGTATTCAGTTCTTCCTCTTTGGAGATCTTCAAACAAAGACTAAATAACCACTTCTATGTTGCAGAGGTGGTTTTTCATCAAGTATAATTAAGATTCTATTTGAAGACTTCAAAATCTCTTCCAACTCTAACACATTATTATTTTCTGTTTCCATTGCAGTATGGAATATGCAATGTCCAGTATATGGGATGTCCAGTGTGGATCTCCAGTGGGATTCCCCTTATAGAAGATGGGGTCTTCCAGATATTCCTATGCAGTCTGAAACATCAGAATGGAAGGCAGTATACGCAGTGGAAATAACAGTAACTGGAGTTTATAGGACCTGGGCTTATATCACATCTCTGGTTAATACTTGGCTCTCAAACCACTGAGCAATCTAGCTCCCCCCTGCTCCCCCCCATTTAAAAAAAAGTTATTAAAGCTTAAAATTGTGCTAAGGCTTTGAAGGCACAATGTATAAATTATATATATATATATATATATATATATATGGATATAGCCAAGGACTATTCTGGTATCTATGAAGTTCAAAAAGACTCTAGAACTTTGGGTCAATCTTCTGTATAGCTTTATAGTAGATCTTGGGCAAGAGTCGCTTAGGATGAAAAGAAAAAAGATGGGTTGATCTGTACCACTGAAGGCAACAACCACATCTATGGAAATACTGGAGTAAATTTATTTATATAGTCACATAGATAATAATAATAAAAATCTTAAAAAGTTGGCATTTATATGGTGGTTTTTGGTTTGCAAAGCACTTTACAATTTATTATCTCATTTTCCAATCCAATCCAAACAAACATTTATTAAACATTTATTAAACATGTGCTTGGCATACTAGGTGCTAGGGCTACAACTAATAAAAGGAAAGACAGTTCCTGTCCTAAAGGATCTTACAATTTAATGGGGAGAGACAAAATACAAAAAGAGATAGGAAAGTGGGAAGCTTTGAGGGGTACCTGATGGAGGGGATATCTTGTTCCATGGATTTGAAATCAGGTTAGAGCAGCAGAGTGAGCAAGAAACCTTCAGTTTCTGCCCTCAATAAAGGAAGGCATTTGGAAGAATTTGGGATCTCACCCTCCAGCCTCCAATTAGAGGGGAGAGGAGATGGAGGACTGTGGTATCAGTTAACCGTATAATTGTAAGATTAGAGCTTAACTTGGGGATATAGCTCTCCATGACTATAAACTATAAGTGGGTGATTTATTGACCACTTTTCATGTTTAAGGACATCATAAACCTTTTTTATGTTTCTAATTCATGAGGAAGAAGCTAAATAATAAATAGAAGGGCAGGTACCACCTAACAGCTGAAGGTCATGAATTGCAAAGATCTACAAGCCTCCCACCACTGAACCATCCTCAAAGATAGTGAATGTGTGTGATTAGTGGAGATGGAAGATTTAAATTAATAACAACTGCTTACATATGGTGGCGTGGGGGAACTAACTCCTGATATGGGTCAGAGGATCTTGATTTGAATCCTAGTTCTGCTGCTTATTCCCTGTGTGAATAAGTGAGTAAGCCACTTTGATTCTTTGGAACTAATTTTCCTCATTTGTAAAAATGAGGAGCTGAGACGAGATTAGGAAGTCTTAAACTAGGGATCACATTGCAGGGGTTCATGAAATTGGAAGGGAAAAAGTATTATACTTACACATTCACTAACCTTAACTGAATGTAGCATTTCCTACAATTTAAAGACAGGATTCTGAAATGTCCATACATTTCACTGGATTGGCAAAATTGTCCATGACACAAAGAGATGAAGAACTGTGCTACTAGATGGTGGCCGATGTCCCTTCTAACTTTCGACCTATGATCTGTAGGTATGTTTTCTGAGTGTTTGTCATGTCTGATCACATCATCAACATTTCAGGATGAGGTTAAAATTCCAATGTTAAACAGAGCTAAGAATGTTGTTAATAAGTGATCAAAAGATGTGAAAATGGATGATTGACTTAAAGAGAAGTCATAATAATTTGTGTGTGTGTGTGTTTGATTGTGACCAGGAACTGTCTCAATTTTGTATATGTATCCATGTTCAAAATGCATGGTGCCTAGTAGGCAGATAATGAATTTTTAAAAATTAAGTAAAATTTTTATTTTTTCAGTTACATATAGAAAGTTTTTGACAATTTTTTTGACATTTTAAAATTCAGATTTTCACCCTTCCTATACTCCCTCCTTCTCCTTGAGGCAGTGAATATTCCAATATAGGTTATATCCATACTTTCATGTAAAAGATATTTCCATATTGCCCATGTCATGATAGAAGACATATCACATTATAGAAATTTCTTGAAGGAAATAAAGTTGAAGATGGTGTGCTTCAAATGATGAATTATTTATGGAAAATTCTATTGAGTTAGAGGTTAAATATTGTTTAACCCAGTCACCACAAGAGTTTTTACCCATCAGAAAGTAACAACTGTTCCTCAATTTTGTGATCTTCATTAATACACAGTAATCTGAATCACAAAAAACCAATTGATTCACAGCAAAGAAGGAAAAATGCTGCCTTGTCTCAGGAAGAGCTAGAAAGCCTTTCAAAGGTGATGTAATTAGGGCTGCCAGGTGTTCTTGAGACAAGTCAAAGGGATGAGTCAAGTGGAAGGTTTTGCACAGCATGCTGAATCTGAAATGAAAATCAGAAAGGCAAATCATCTCTTTACTCCTTTTCTGATTGTAGACTGATCCTGTGCCACCTTAAGAAATTGCCACCCCATTTTTTGATAGTCACAGCATCAGCTGTGTTTCCTTAGTCAAGAAAATTGGAGACATTTGTACATCCCACCTTGAGTTTTTATTCAAAAAGTGTAATAAGTGCTAATTTCAATGTACTACTGCATGAAAATTATTCATACTCTTAGAATTTGTGACTGTATCATTTATTTAGGGTGGCAGGAACATTTTAAGAAATTTTATTGAAATGTTCTCAAGTAAACAAATCAGAGCCTGAGCTCAGTGAATTTGCACAATGTCCAAAGATACATCTGCATCTTAATTTAAAACTCTGAATTTTCATTTTCATCAAATTCCAGCTTCAGCATTCTAGAGATCATAAAGAGAAGCTTCATGCTTTGCTGAAATCTCACATCCAGAGTTCAATTAAGAAAGGTCTCCTTATTAGCACATCAAACTCTGTGGATGACATAATGCAATGTTCTTTCCCTAAAATATTCTAGATTCTTTATTTTCAAAAAGGAAATGATTTTTAAAAATTCTGGGTGGAGAGGTGTGAGAGATTTTGGATGTCCCTTTGTTTTACATGAGAAGATGAAAGCCTAGGTGGTTGTCCATTTTAGTTAAATTGACCTAACAAAACTAAATCCAGGTGTATAGCTTAAAGACACATGCTTAGAATAATTCTACATGAGAGCTCTTTTAGCAAAGGCAAGCAAATATGAACAATCTGCATATTACTTTTGCAACTGACTTGAAGAACAAGCTTAGTAAGATTAAGTGACTCTCCCAAGGCCACACAACTAGCAAACGTTTGAGGTAGGATTTGAACCCCAGCTTTCTTGACTCCAAGGGCAGCATTCTAGCCACTATGCCAAACTGCTTCTCCAAAACGGTTGGTTACTCTGTTGAGAGTAGTAACTGAAATCCAAATAGCTTCCTTCAATCATAGCCAAGTGGTATAATGTGAAGTATTGCTCACCAAAAAAGAAATTTTAAGGAAATAATAATCCAGTGTTATATTGTCTCTCAAAGTTTGATAGTTGAATCTATTTTTGGAAGTTCTTTTTAAGTGCTGAGAAGGTAAAACAGTTACCTTTCAAACTGCTGAAGTGCAACTTGAATATAGTTAACATCTCAACTGGTTTTCAGGGTACAAATTAACCTTGTCTTAGTTGCCCAATACTTTCAGCCCATCAGGAACATTCCAATTTTGTGAATCATCAAAATATCCAAAATTCAATTAAATGGGACTAAAATGTTTGAATGCAATTAGGAAACAGGACATTAATTTTCATGATCTCACAAATTCCAACACAAATTTATCTGGCCTCCAAGTTTATTACTAAAGTTCTCCTTAACCAAAGCCAGACTAGCATAAAGAAAACACCAGCAATTATTTATTTATTGAAAGATATTTTATTTTCCCAATTATATATAATAACAATTTTCAACATACATTTCTGAAATTATAAGATCTAACCCCCCCTTCCCTCCCCCTTCCAGAGATGGTCAATTTGATCTGGGTTATATTTGTATTATCATGAAAAATATATTTTCATATTATTCATTATTATAAGAGAATGCTCATATAAAATCTAAAATCTCAAAATAAAAACCCAAATAAATGAATATGAAAATAGTATACTTGGATTTGGATCTGTCTCCAGTAGTTCTTTCCCTAGAGGTGGATAGCATTCTTTGATATAAGTCCTCTAGATTTGTCCCATACCATTGTGTTGCTGAGAAAAGCTCAGTCTTTCACAATTGAATATTGTACAATATTGCTCTTAGCCCATACAATGTTCTCTTGTTTCTGCTTATTTCACTCTGCATCAGTTCATGTAGATCTTTCCAGTTCTTTCTGAAATCATCCTGTTCATTATTCCTTAAAGCATAATAATATTCCATAATCAACATATATCAAATTTTGTTCAGCCATTCCCCAGTTGATGGACATCCCTTTAATTTCCAATCATTTGCTACCATAAAAGGACAGTTATTAATATTTTTGTGTAAATACAACCCTGGCATTCATTAATATATCCTTTCTTTCTTTGATTTCACTGACAGAACAAAAGAACAGTTTTTCATGGCTATGACACACAATCACATTTAACAAAACAGCTTACAAAAAAAAATCTCCTTGACTAACAAAATTTCTGCCTCTTTGTTGCTTTCTTCTTCTCAACACCTTTTCTCTCAATATCCCACATCAGTTGCACCCACATCTTAGATGCTACTCCCTCATCTCAAACCTCTTTCTTCATTATTATAGGTAACATCAGCATTATTCAGCACAAGGTGTTTTTGTTTGAGAGGGATAAGATGCTAACTACCTAACATTTTATCTGTATTTATTTATCTCAGCTATCTATTATCTCCTAGAAAAAAGACAACTGGAAAAAAAATTGCAACCAAGGAAGTAGATACTTGAATGAGAGATTCAGAAAAGACTAGAATTATGGGGTTCTTAGTGTTTTTGGGGTTATTGATTCCTTTGGTAGTCTAGTGAAGCCTGTGGACTCCTGCTGAGAATAATGTATTTTTTCCCTGTAATATTTTATTTTCTTCCCAATGACATGGAGAAGCACTTTTGGTATTCATTTTAAAAGTATTTTTAATTAATTTAATTAATTAATATTTAGCATTCATGTTTTGAGTTACAAATACTCTGCCTCTTTTCTCTCTCTTCTCCCTGAGATGGTAAGTAGTTTGACATAAGCTATACATATTTTCATATTTGTTATGTTGTAGAAGTAGACATATATCAGTAAAAATAAACAAAAACTCTTAAAGAAAGTAAAGTGAAAAATGGTATGCTTCAGTCTTCATTAAGACTCCATCACTTATTTCTGTGGAAGTGGAAGTATTTTTCATCCCAAGTTCTTTGGAGTTGTCTTGGAATGGTGTATTGTGGATAATAGTTAGATCATCATACAGTTTTGCCTTTACTATGTACAATGTTCTCCTGATTCTGTTTTATATCAATTTGTATCAATTCATGTAGATATCCCTTCCTTCCTTCCTCTTTCTTTCTTTCTTTCTTTCTTTCTTTCTTTCTTTCTTTCTTTCTTTCTTTCTTTCTTTCTTTCTTTCTTTCTCTCTTTCTCTCTTTCTCTCTTTCTCTCTTTCTCTCTTTCTCTCTTTCTCTCTTTCTCTCTTTCTCTCTTTCTCTCTTT